>NC_133343.1:28828185-29095685 GCF_030506205.2 Paramisgurnus dabryanus | reverse complement strand
ATTTTATTGAATTCATGAATTCACATCAGCGAGTTAAAATAATAAAAGGTCTGTTGGGTAATTGTTTATTAATTTGTTTGTGTATCTATAGGACATGTTATTAGTATATTACAGATGAATAAATGGTTGAGATTAATCTCTTCATAGCAGCTCTTGAGGTTTCAGTTCACGCTGCCGAGAGCGCGCCCGATGACGTCACGATGGCACAACGCCAGACTTCTCAAGAAACAAAATACAGTGTCAGATTACACTTTCATTTTTTAATTGATTTATGTAAACTTTGTGGAATTGATGATGATAACGAACTACCCTGTTGACAATAACAATAAAACCATTATTAAAATTCTAATGGTTTCCATTAAAATACCAACACCATTAAAACCACACTGTAGTGTGTTTTGGGCCATATTCCATTAGAATCAATTAAATTCCCAATAAAACTTCTGTGATGGTGTATTTGTTTTTTAGCAGGGTGATAATAGCAGTAACGGTGCTGATCAGATCTTAAATGTAATAACACGACAATAGTGAATCTGAGAAAGTAACAACATACCTTACAAAATTAACTATGGTTTTACCACAGTTAAAACAAAACAAAAATATGGTTACTGTAGTAAAACCATGATAACCACAAAATAAACATGTTTTTTAAGGTAATCAATACAGCAAAAAATATATATACATTTGCCACAAAAAACAACATTGGTTAATTTTCGTAAGGGTATGTTTGTTTAAATTTGCTAAACAAATACAGTGAACAGAAGTCCATATGTTCAGATGACATCCCTAGACAAAAAGAAGTGATGTAACATTGATTTATAAAACTCTATTATTCTGTTAAACACGAGTGAAAACTGTCCCATGTGGGAACTGAGTCGTTTTCTTTATTTATTCATGAAGTGAACCGATGTGCGCAAGAGCGAAGTTCAAATATAATTCACAAAACATCTCTACTAATCTATTTATTTAATACAGCGCATCTTAAACACTATTAATGATATATAATGTATTTATAAACACATACACAAAGAGAAAGAGATAGTGTGTGTGCGGTGTGTGTGCGCGCGCGTGTGTCAGTGTGTATAATGGAAACAGATTTGTTGTGTTGATTGTGTGGCCTCGGGCTCTGAGTCCCAGATGACCGCGGCCACTTTACTGTGTTCACAGGCGAAGACTAAAAGCCAATTACAATGTTAATGTGTCCTGAACCACAGGGAAAAAAACTCAAAGTCTTGCGGCAAATAAGGTTGTAGGAGAGAGAAATACTAACACTTAACAACCAGACACGGGTATACATTAAATAAATAAATAAATCTAGGTCACATCGGAAAAGAAAGGAGCAGTGGTGGCTGTTATTTGACACACAAACAGAAAGAGAGAGAGAAAGAGAGAGAGAGAGAGATTGACATTGAGTTGCTGTGCGGCACTAGCAGGGTTAATAAAACCCGCAGCTCTCTCGGGATCTCATAATAGCCCATTAAACAGACGCATTCGGATAAATGAAAAGGCTTTTAAGTGGTTACCACAGGACCACCTGGATTTCACTCACGAGCCTCTGTGTGCGCGCGCGCGCGTGTCTGTGTATAATGGCTTTTGGCTAAAAGAGAAGATTTTATTCGAGAGCATTTGAGTACTTGTGTGATTTTCCTGCTTTGGTTTCTGGTAACATTCAACAAATCCAGACCATTCTCATGAAGTGTGGGTATAAATAGCACGTGCAATATATACGAGCCAAATAGCATTTGTTTCTTGCTATAGCAGTCCTTCCCGCATCTTGTAGTGTCGTTTTATGTATTGTTTTTTAGGCTATGTTTCTTATTTTTTTCTGTTTTTAAACCATTGTCGGTTGGTTTTTGGGGTTAGATTTGGGATTTGCTTTAGGATATCATTTAATATAGGTTTCTACATGTTTTTGTACATTTTTAAACCATGGTCGCCTGGAGTTGGGGTTAGAATTTGGTTAAGGTGTCATTTTATGTAACACAAAGTTGTTCCAAAACCCAAGCGACAATGGTAAAAAAAAGAAAAAGGACGGGAAGAACTGGTGTATATGCACGCAAAAATGGAATTTGGTTATGCGCGACGTTTCGCACTGCCCGCTATTTACGCATTTATGAGGATGGGTTGCCAAATCAGTTGCGAGACTTAAATACTAAATTGCACAGCGTTGTCAGGTGTCTGACGTTCAGAAAGGTTCATTGGCAAGTATAATTAAAGCAACATCATCAGGAAACATCAACGCGATAACAAGACACAATGATGCAATGATTTTTTTTAATCCACTCGTGGTTCATATAAAGCGGCAGATCTCTGGTCAGATATAGACTCTAATCAGTGCAATAATGTACTCGTGATTGTCATGCTAATAGTAATGGATTGTGATTGGCTAATTCCCGGAGACCCCTGGAGAGTCGCGCGTCATTTCAGCTCTGTGTTTTAATTGAAGTGTGTTATGTGTTATTTTCCGCTTCGATGAGCCGCAGAAGTGCCGTCGGATCTCGGCCATACCGTGTCTGAAACTGAAAGAAATTTGATATTCCTTCAAATGCAAGGCAGGCATTTCATCCCTTTAGACACAGAAACTCAAATAACATAAAACTACAAAAGCCTATTTCTCTAATATGTGATTCATAAAAATATTGCGTAGAAAAGTGATACAATTGGGGAGTCATCAAAAATACTCCTTACTGTATATCATTATAAAATAATTACAATCATTATATAGTTCTAGTTCATGCGCACGGAGTGCATCTGCGCAGCGTCATAGTTTTGTGTTCAGATAATAAATGATCTGTCTAAAGGAGAGAGAGAATTTATCTGCTAGACTGATTCAGCTCACAGCAGAGCACTGAAGTGTGTAATGAGAAAAAGGACAAAGCAGAAGACTGAGAGAGAGAGAGAGAGAGAGAGAGAGAGAGAGAGAGAGAGAGAGAGAGAGAGAGAGAGAGAGAGAGAGAGAGAGAGAGAGAGAGAGAGAGAGAGAGAGAGAGAGAGAGAGAGAGAGAGAGAGAGAGAGAGAGAGGGAGAGAGAGGGAGAGAGAGAGAGCTGAACAATGCGTTGAGATGGCACCTTGTGAGAGAAGATAACATGAATCCTACAGCAGAGTGACACAGACAGCAGCGTAAAACACCTGATCGAAGAGAGACTGATCCTGGACCAGTGTCTCTGGGGAGAGATGTAGTGTTATGTGCTTAGAGGACTCATGGGAGAGGGATTCTGACCTCCTATTGCCCTCTATGATTTTTCTGAAGGGTAATAAAGTGAATGAAAAGGAAAGAAGAGACCATGCGTTCAACCTCACTGAATTCCATTGATCTGAGACAAAATCAAAAACTAAAACTGGTCTTAAAGATGCGCGAATATGCAGTCACAATGAGGTAAAAATGACAAGGATATGTTATTTGGGGATTTTTACAAGAACAGGATAAAACATCAAATCTTTTAAAATTAAGTTCCATCATAATATCCAGCATGCGTGTAAGGACATGAAACATAAATATTTTAATATAGAACAATAGTTCATATTATAAAGGCTTTCAGGCTTTAAAATATGGTTATTTTACCATAAAAATATTTCTGTCGACAAGAATTCAGTAATACATGAAGGCAGTTATATTCACTCTTTTTACTCTAAAAAAATGCTGGGTTGTTTTTAACCCAGGGCTGATAACTATTGGACAGAACACATTGCTGGGTTAAAATGAATCAAAAATTGGGTTGTTTTAACCCAACTGCTAGGTTATTGTTAATCCAGCATGTTGAAATAACCCAGCAATTGGGTTAAAACAATCCACTATTTGGGTCATTTTAACCGAGCAATGTGTTCTGTCCAATAGTTACCCAGCCCTGGGTTAAAAACAACCCAGCAGTATTCTTATTTCTATTTGATTTTGCCCTCGCTTCTTCTTTGATGTATGATGTAGGAAAGTCAGTCTGCGTCTCGTGATTGTGTTTTTACAGCAGCTGATATCACGCGAGGTCTGTGCGCGACTGATAACGCGCGTGCGATTAACCCGTTGCGCTCCCACCGCGGCCGTCGACAGCCTGAGGCAGGAAAAAATAAATCTCCGGGGAAAGACAATCACAGATGTACACGATTAGATATGAAGACCACAGCAAAACACAAACTATAGAAAAAAATCTATAACATAACGCATAATATATGAAAACAAAAATATGACATCATTGAATGTTTTAAATGCTTTTCATCAAAGCATTATCATTTTTATATTACTGTAAAATATATGCCGTCACATAAACTAAATCTATAAAATCTTTCTGTTATAATCTTTTATCATTTAAAAAGATCAGTATGGGCGCGTTCACGTGAGCCCGCTGTCCATTCTCGTGGTGCTGAAATAAAGTTTCACAGACGCACTATTTACCCCGAGACAAATAACACCTTAAAAAATTAACAATATAACAGTATAGCAACTTTCACAGAAATTAAATATTGTAGTCTTTTTTTGTGAGAGATTTTTTACTATTTATTGTGTTAGATTTGTACAATATCCACGGCATCCAAATTGTTTGTAAATTTGATTGCAACACCGATTGAACAATATTTAATACAAACCAAAAATCACCAAATTTTTATAAAGTTAAAACGAGCGCATTTCTATTGTCTGGATGAAAACAGATATTTAGGCTGTAAAATTAAATGTATGCGTGTAATCTGCGTTCACATTTAGAATAGTTTAAATAACAGAGAAAATTTATTAGACCCAAATGTACACGATTGAAATGATCTATCAGGTCTGTAATAACTGTAAGATGCGTCCACTTCAGTGTCTGCAGGAATCCACAGAGAAGCTCGTGCACAAAAACGCATTCATAAAGCGCACCGGTATGTAAGAGCCGAATGACAAATGTAAATGAGTGAGAAGAGAACAAATCTATAGCTTTCTAACTCCTCAAAAACATCATGATTTATATTTAATTTAATGCAGGTTAACTAAAACACAGTCAGTATTTCTGCTTTATCCATCATAAATATATTGGTTCTTTTTCTAAATGAACAAAAAATAAAAAAAAGTGATCACAAACACACGAGATCATTTAGCACCTAAATCCTGTCTATTAAAACCCTGCTTTTGTGACGTATTTCATTGATTGTTCAATCCAGTGGTGAATGAAAGAAGGCTTTAAATCCAATAAAGCGCATATTCCAAAAACAACCCTACGCGTCGCTGAGGTTGCCACGTCTCCTCTTGTTATTTTCAAAAATAAATTCATTGTCCTATAAACCTTCAGCTGAAGTGATAAAAACCTGGCAAGCTGCAAAAGAAAAAGTCAAGAATTGTTCAAGACAACTTTTAGTGTGTCCATGTAAGCCCTGGTCCGATGTGTGGAGATGCTTTATATATACGTAAAGTTATGCAACACTCGGAGACCCCGGACGCCATTGGGTGCTCAAACCAACTATATTGGGCATAATGAGAGTGAAGAGGAGGATGGGGCATCGCAAGCACCTCCCCTAGAAATGCAGCAAATCTTTGCCCCGTTTTTTTTTTGTCGGTGAGGAGTAGCGCGCATTGGGAGCCGGAGACGCGCGTTGCGCGCGAGACTCTTGGCATTGGCAGGCTGACGGTGACACGTGCCTCTCTCAGCCCGAGCTCCAGTGTACCGCATTGGCATCAGCGACGGCCACTGAAACACAGGAGTGGAAGCTGTGCCACGGATACTGAAATATAATCAAAACGAAAGGCGAACATTCACCTTTACGCACCGGACATTAAATCTGCTCTCGCCTAGGACGCGCATTGTCTCCGTGTTCAGATAGAAAAAAAGAAGAAGCGAGTGAACAGGATGCGGGCACGAGGTATTATCCACGCATGAAAGTGACATGATCCACGGAAACTGCAAAAACAGCAGGCGTGATTGCAGTCTAAACTGGAGATAACGCGTCACCACGAGAGTCGTTTTCCTCTCGCTCCGTTGATGCGCAGACAAAGAACTCGGTCGCACACTTAAACTAGTTTTATCTTAACGCACATTTTCCGTCGTTTTTGAATTGGTCCCATTGAGATTAAACAAATCATGGCCACATTAATTAGAAGCAAGATCTCAAACAAGCTGTCCAACGCGGCCACCACGGTCACCAATAAGTCACAGGCGAAGGTGAGTGGGATGTTCGCCAGAATGGGCTTTCAGGCCGCCACTGATGATGAGGCTTTGGGATTCGCCGCTTGTGATGATCTGGACTATGACCACAGGCAGGGGCTTCAGATGGACATACTTAAAAACGATGAAATGGGAGGAGAGGGCGGCGGGGAAACGGGGGGAGATGGAACGTTTGAAGGGGACAGCCATTACCAGAGGGATGGAACGGGTCCTCCGCCCTCAGGGTCCAAAGACGGGGGATTCTGCTCGGATATTGGCGGTCCGGACAAGCCAAGAATCACTGCTTGGGAAGCTGGATGGAACGTGACCAATGCGATCCAGGTAAAAATGCATTAGGCGCATTGGGACAGGGTGTCCAACAGTGAACACGAATTGCGTTGAGACGTTCAGGAGCATGTTTTTATATTAAGGTCTAAAATATATAAATGGTATAGATTATAGAATGCCTAATGTTATAAATTGTGCAGGTCGAAAATCTTTGCAAATCTTGAGCCAGTAACGAGGAGAAACGTTTTCATTTGTCGTGATGTTGTGTTCTATTCGACGTTTCTAATAAAGCAATTTTAGGTATTTCTTACTGTTTTAGACCCCGACATGAAGGGGACATCATGCTCTCCAATTTACGCATGTCCAAAAAACGACCAAAAACGAACATCACGATTTTCTGAGTGTAAAAACTAGGGAAAAGATTATATAAAAATTTGAGATTTGGAGAAAAGTTTTTCTTTAGCAAAGAGTTTGCTACACGATTTCACATTTTTATATATATTTTTCCCTAGTTTTTACACTCAGAAAATCGTGAGGTTTGTTTGATCGGTTTTTTGGACATGCGTAAAATGGAGAGCATGATGTCCCCTTTATGTCTGGGTTAAAACAGCAATAAATACCTTAAATTGCTTTAAGTAGAAACGTCGAATAAAACAAAATTTTGCGTTTTTTCTTAGGTTTTCGATAGTGGCCAAATTTGCGATGAGCCAATAAAACCCCTCAGGTTTAATCATGCGCAGTTAAGGCTCTTTACATTAAAAGTGACAGTCGTGACGTGAATCCCTGCCTATTCGATTCCTGCTGATGACGACACGATGAGGAGAGCGTGACTTTGCTCAGAGCAAATGTCAGTTAAATTTCTACACAAACCCACAAAATCCCTGCATAAGTTCAACTTCACGCATTTAAGATCTCAATAATTAATTAAATGACAAACAAATAGCAAGGTTAATTATGTGTGGGGTGCTTACAGTTAGTGCTGACACCGAACTACTCTGTTTGAAATAAGAAAAATTGAAATAAACCATTATGTCCCCAGATAGTTGTGCAATATGAAAGTATAAGGAATGGAATAGAAATGAGCAAATGAATGAAATGTTTGGGCACGCGTTAACAGCGCACTCGTGTTTCTCTCCCCCCAGGGCATGTTTGTGCTCGGGTTACCGTACGCCATTCTCCACGGCGGATACCTCGGACTCTTCCTCATTATATTCGCCGCAGTCGTGTGCTGCTACACTGGGAAGATCCTCATCGCGTGCCTGTACGAAGAGAACGAAGACGGTCAGCTGGTGCGCGTGAGGGACTCGTACGTGGACATCGCCAACGCCTGCTGCGCGCCGCGCTTCCCCGCGCTGGGAGGCCACATCGTCAACGTGGCCCAAATCATCGAGCTCGTGATGACCTGCATCTTGTACGTGGTGGTGAGCGGGAATCTGATGTACAACAGCTTCCCTACACTTCCGGTGTCGCAGAGGTCATGGGCCATCATCGCCACCGCCGCCCTGCTGCCGTGCGCCTTCCTCAAGAACCTCAAGGCCGTGTCCAAGTTCAGCTTGCTGTGCACGCTCGCGCACTTCGTCATCAACATCCTCGTGATAGCCTACTGTCTGTCCCGCGCGCGAGACTGGGCTTGGGACAAGGTGAAGTTTTACATCGACGTCAAGAAGTTCCCCATCTCCATCGGCATCATCGTGTTCAGCTACACGTCGCAGATCTTCCTGCCCTCTCTGGAGGGCAACATGCAGAAACCCAGCGAGTTCCACTGCATGATGAACTGGACGCACATCGCCGCGTGCATCCTCAAAGGCCTCTTCGCGCTGGTGGCCTACCTGACGTGGGCCGACGAGACCAAAGAGGTCATCACCGACAACCTGCCGTCGAGCATCAGGGCCGTGGTGAACCTCTTCCTCGTTTCCAAGGCGCTGCTGTCGTACCCGCTGCCGTTTTTCGCCGCGGTCGAGGTGCTGGAAAAGACTTTCTTCCAAGACGGAGGTCGGGCGTTTTTCCCGGATTGCTACGGCGGCGACGGGCGCCTGAAGTCCTGGGGTCTCAGTCTGCGCTGCGCCCTCGTCGTCTTCACGATGCTCATGGCGATTTACGTGCCGCACTTCGCGCTTCTCATGGGTCTGACGGGCAGCCTGACGGGCGCGGGCCTTTGCTTTCTGCTGCCCAGTCTCTTTCATCTCAAGCTCTTGTGGAGGAAGCTCTTGTGGCATCAGGTCTTCTTCGACGTCTCCATATTCGTCATCGGCGGTATATGCAGTATCTCCGGCTTCATTCACTCCGTCGAAGGTCTCATCGAAGCCTACAAATACAACTTGCCCGATTAGTCTGCTCATCGTTTGGTGATCTAAGTGTTAAAACGCATCCCGCATATCAATAACCAGACCGGACGAGTTGCCCTGCCCCGATTCAAATACATCAGACCTTTAACCTCGGTTCACACGAAAGTGTCTGCCAATCTGACTTTAATACAAGAAACGAATTCATACGAATCTTTACGCATCCACACGATGCCTTGGTCGACAGAAATAGGCTAGATAGCAGAAGAAAACACTTTATTTTTTTTTTCGTTTCGTTTTTTAAGAGAGATGCTCATTTTTTTTTAAAGAAAATATTCTGGTTTAGAAAAAGAAAGAAATATTTTACATTCAACAAACGCAAAGCAATGATGTGGAGTGAAAATCTCCTGTTGTGATCATGATCATCTGCAATAGTACAAAATAATTATTTACAACATCACGGCAATAAAATTACACACGAGAATTCAGATACCTCGTGCAAAACAAATTTATAGATATTAATCAATGATATTATTTGATTTGTTTTGCATGAACCAAAATTAAACGATAAGGGAAACGTAGATTTTAAAGGCAGTCGGTGAGCAGATATTAAACTATGCATTCTGATCGTATGATGTCCATGCAGCACTAAACAGATTCACACACACACACTCAATAAATAAATATAAATATATGATCTGCTGCATTCCCGTTAATCTCTGCGAATTTAACACACAAAGAAAATCAGATTTTAAAATAAACGAAAATAAGAGACAAAGAAAAAGGACGAGTCGTCTCTGTCATCAAAAAGAAATTGTGTCTGATAATGAACCACTTTAAAATCAATTCACTAAATTAAAACTGTGACCATTTCGTTATTATCGTCATTTTTTTTTACTTTTTTTTTTTTAAGAAAACCCGGCTTCATGTACCTGCGTGAGATTTATTTACAGTGCGAGTCTTTTGATGGAAATCTGATTCATTATTTCAAATCGAGGGACTTGCATAAGACATTTTTCATTTTGTGCAATCCAATGGGTGCTGTGGAAATGTTATAAAACGTGTGTGTTGTGTTATTGTGGTTTAAAAGATGGAATGTATATCACAAAATCGTTATCATATATCGTGAAAATGAATATATTGAAGAATAAAGAAACGCGTGAAATTATATTGTACAATTGTGTTTTGGTTTTATGCGATATACAAATCCACTGAACACGTGCGTTTTCCTCTCTAAAACACAATAAATCTGCAAAACCGTGGAGCTCTCGCATTCATTGTAAAGTCATCACATTTCATTCAAACACCACATAAAACATTTCAATTACAGGCCACATGGGTTTGTGTTTTCTGGGTTTTTTATTTTGTATATTTTCAAATACCCAAATATGTGTCATTCAATTTTCTGAATTATTGTATTTGTCAAGCTGCAAATAAAAGGGATCATTTTAACTTATATAAATGCAAATATTGCGCAAATATGTAGTTGGAACAAAAAGGTAAAGTTCAACTGCTTCAATGTTAAGCATAATAAAAAAATAGACATTAATCACTGACTAACGAATTACATCTCACTCCTGACCATTAATATTATTTTAAGTAACTAAAGGACACGATGTAGGCTACAGATGATTTTAATGTCAGATGGCGCAACAGCGCGTGGCCAGATGTTTGTCTCCCGCAGGTTAAACCTGTGAACTAACATCTGCATTTAAAATGAAAAATATAATTATAGTGTGCATATACGAATAAATTAATGAGAAATATAAAAAAAAAATAGTTGAACATTTAACATGAACAGAAATGCTTTTTAACAGAAAGTAATAATTTAAATTTGAAGGATGCATTTATTTTTTACGCATTGTTTTCCTATTTAACGCAGCGATATTTTGTGTTCAAATAAAAGGCAACACAAGATGTGTTGTTCCAATAACACCGATGTGTCTAGTTAGAGACAACACATTCAATGCATTTTCCTTAACTACACACAAAATGTGTTTTAACAAAAGCTTTTAGACTAGTGTATGAACTAAATTTCACCAGGGAATAAATCAAAACATTCATCGACTAAGATTTCCATATTAAATCCACAGGAGACTCGAGAACATCACTGTGCTGAATTCTGGGAGTTTGAGTTCAAAGGAGAAGCCATTTTCTCAATCTTAAAAGCACACGTGACAGACAACTGCGCCACCTTGTGTTGAGATCAGACAATGATCAACACAAAGTGAAAGTCACAGTGATCTTAATGTACAATTTGTTTTGGTGGAGGTTTGTTTATAATAGGTAAACTAAATTATTATATTGAAGCGGAAGGACAGGAGACAACAAACAGTAATAAATAAAAGACCTTGAAAAACATTCAACAAACTACTAAACATGAAATACTTTGAGAAAATAGCAAAGAATAATTTAAGTATTATCTAAAGTAATTTAAATTTCACAGCAACACAGTAAAAGTTCACAAAATACACTAAAAGACTTCAAAGAGAAAATAAAATTTATTGTTTCAAGTAATTTTTAAAACTTTACACTGAGTGTCTTAAACAATTAAATATTAAGAAATGACACGAAAATTGCAGCACATGAACACAAAGAGGAGAACAGGAGAGAGAAAGAGAAATGTTGCCAACAGTCCTTTTTGTTCAAATAGTTTCTCATGATGGAGGAGTTAAACCGCAGTGTTTTTCACTCATTTGTTTGTCGAGCGGGTCGTTGGTTTTTTGACAGAGTTCTCCACAACCCATGGATGAATCAGAACCTCTTGAATGGGAAGTCTGTGCATTGGGTTGTGTTTTAGTAAGCTGTTGATCAGATCTCTGCTGCCCTCGCTGACATGAGCTGGATAGGAGAATTCAACCTACAGAGAGAACACAGGGGTCAAATATTAACTCATGAAGACCTCAGACAGATTAAGTAGTAGGAAAACATGTTATAGACGTCTGATAAAACATCAGATTACATAAACACCCCTTACATTACTGAACAATCATTTCTGCCCTGACACTTAAGAGATTACTGCATAATTAAGTGACTCTAATAGACACTCATTACATTTCTACATCAATGTTCACAGACCAGGAGTTACCAACCCAGTTACTGGAGATCTACACCCTTTAGGCCTACTCCACACAGACACGGGGATTTTGATAAAAAAATAAAAAAATCCCCTTCACGCATGCGCTGTTTTAAAGAAATCTCTGCCTACATAAACACACAAGAACCCGCAAAAACAGGCGTGTCAAGAGCATGCCACACCAGCAGGTGGTGATATAATCCTAATCGTAAAGCCTTAATCAGATTCAAAAACACCGGTTCTACCCATCTACACGACAACACTGCAACAGGTATTTCTGAAAAACCTCACCCTGGCAGGGGTTCACAAAAATATTTGGTTTCAGTGATGTGATTCTACGTTTCCGTGTGAACAAAGTAAAAAAAGTCACGGTTATAAAAATACATGTGTCCGTGTGGACAAGGCCTTAGATCAAACCCTGCTTCAGCACACCTGCCTCCAATATTTACAGGGCTTCTGCAGGGTTTAGTCAGTCAAATTTAAGACTTTAAGACCTTTTTATGACCATTATGATTTAAATTTATGACCTACACGAATAACAAAAAATAACAAAAATTCCTTTCAAAAGTCTTTTTTTTTTTACTTTCATTGAAATTAGTAACAAGTTTTATTAGTAAAGGTTCCACTTTCTTAAGAATAACAAATTGAAGGCTCCCTTTTATTAAGCATCAAGAACACAGGAACAACACTTAACAATTGTGTGTGGCACTGGATATGAGACAAACGGAATCCCGTTCTGTACTTGGACCGGGTAGTGACGGAGCCGAACAAAACTGACTGATCGCCTGCACCCGCTGCAGACCTTTTACAGCAACTTTATGCTTTTCTGACTTTGCATGCGAACGTAGGCTTTTATGCTAAGGTGACCAGATTTTTTTAAATGAAAACCGGGGACATTTCCTAGTTAAATGGTAAAAATATCATTAAAATCTCATTTGTTGTTATCTATAAATAAAAAAAAATGGGGACAAAACGTTTTTGAAAGTTTTCTTCTTTTTATTGTTGTGGGTTCACTGCAAAAAATTACTTCTTACTTAATAGTATTTTTGTCTTGTTTTCAGTACAAATATCTTAAAATTCTTAAATAAAGACGCATTTTCTTTAGAAGCAAAATCCCCTAAGAAAAATCTAGCTTTAAGACAAAAAAAAATCTAATTGAAGTGAATTTATTTGTGCTTAAAACATGCAAAAATCTTTTTCTTGATTTTTTTTCTTGTATTAAGTAGTGGAAGATTTTCCCTGTTTTAAGCACAAATTTAATATTTTTGTCTAAAAATGTAACTTATTTTGCCCATCAAGAAAATGCATCTTGACTTAAGAATTTTTTGATATTTGTATTGAAAACAAGAGGAAAAATACTAATAAGGTCATTTTTTTTGCAGTGTTTCTAATTCAATTAATTGTAATTTCTGTAGCCTAAATCTAGTTTTTTTTCCTGTTTTTATACAAGAGACATACCTCATCAAAAATGACTTCTAAGGTACTAATTCAGTTCACTTCATTGGTTTATTACTTTAATTTAACATGCGTAGTTAGTACCTTAACCCCCGATAACTTCAATTGTTTTCATATCTTATGATGACTTGATTGATGATAATGACGCTCTCTCATGTGTCTCAGAGTATATTCTTCATCGTGAAATCAGTGGCGTGCGCAAGTCATCATTAGCTCGCGGCCCCCTCTGCTGGTGAAGATAATCATTACATGATTGCTTTGGTCTGGTACTACAAACACTACATGTTGATCGGGTTTTCAGTGTATTTGCTTGTTGTTTTGGACGTGCTGAAACGGGGACATTTCCGGGGACAGAACACCAAAAAACGGGACTGTCCCCGGAAAACGGGGACGTCTGGTCACCTTATTTTATGCCTAAACTAGACAGCTCCAGCCCCTTCTTACACAGTGTGCAATAGGCTTGATACCGATTGTTTGCTCCGAGCTTGAGCCAACTACTAAACGCACCGTCTTCGATGCATAGCTGGTTTAATGTACACTTTCCCATTGTGATAGACACAGAGATTTCAGTTAAACTAAGCTGACCCTTGAGAGTTCGCAGCTCGCGCGGGACAGCGGGTTTCTGAAGTACTTCCGACAAGTCTGTTTGCTGCACTGAAGCATGGACCTTGTAGTCCTGGAACGCTGTGATTATCCCACCCAGATTCCTCAGACAGAACTACAACAGGCAAAACAAGTGAATGCCGCCGCCAGCGCATTTTTGTGGGGAAAGGCAACAATGAATGAACGAGTATATAAATTTAAGACGTGGCTAAATGTAATTTATGACCTTGTATGGAAAATCCGGATGTTTTTATGGCCTTAAATTTTCATTATTAAATTTAAGACGTTTTATGACTTTTTATGACTCCGCGGAAACCCTGTATTTAGGTAGCCATGAAAAGCTCGATTAGCAGGTTTAGGTGTGTTTGAGGTGAACTCTGCAGGAACAGGGTTAGTGACCAGTGCTTCACAATCCTGTTCCTCGAGCACCCCCTCCCAAAAAGTTTTAGATGTCTTCTTATTTAACCCACCTAATTTAATTTATCTGCTTGTTAGGGAGACAAGTTTCCATTTTGGGAGGCTGAATAAATTGAATCAGGCGTTTTAAATAAGACATCTGAAACTTTTTAGGAGGGGGTGCTTGAGGACCAGGACTGGGAAGCACTGACCTAGACAACCATGATTATGACTAAAGCAAAGCATGTGATATTCAACAAACCTCAACCCCTCACAGGATGAAGCTTTACTTTCTTCTTGTGTCTTCATGCATCCTAATTGACACTTTTTGGTGAATATAAACACCGACCAACCGCTCAATACATCAGCACATTATTGTGTCCCATCATGCCCTTTAACAAAGTCTTAATTTTGTTGTTGTGGTGTACTTGAATACGTTTTATGACGACTGTATGCATGTCACACGTTTTACATTACAGCAGATCTGCGTCAAACCCACAAGCTCTGTGAAGCGCTTCTCTCTGAAACGCTCTGATTGGTTAAGCTGGGATGCGGTGTTGTGATCGGTCATTCTCTTTTAAATGTGTGTAATGTGTATTGTATAGAATGGCTTTGAGGGGATTATTAGGGTACAACACAGAGTTATCTCTCATCATACAGCAGATGAAGACTTATGAAAGAGAAAACCTACAGCAGCTCAAGCAAACCTCTTTTGCTCTGGACAGAGATTTAAAAGTGAAATGTAAGGTCACAATATACAAGCAAGAATTCCACTGATCTTTTGATTTTCACGTCATTTTAAAGCTCAGAAAGCAAACATTCAACACAAGCTAAGAAAGTTTGAAGGCAATAACAAGAGTCATTTAAACATCAGGCGAGAGACAAAGAGCAGAAATCATCTCATAAATGAGAAACATTAATCCGCGCTGGATCTTCACTTACCCTGGATATCTTGCGGTACGTCTCTTCATGACTCTTAGTTTCAAAAGGTGGATGACCAACCAGAAATTCATAGCAAAGAACCCCGAGACTCCACAGATCGACCTTCTCATCGTGAGTTTTACCTTCAATCATCTCTGGAGGAAGATAATCCAGCGTCCCACAGAGCGTCGATCTCCTGCAGGACAAAAACACAAATACAATTACATGTTAGATTTACAATAAGCTCCAAATAACCACATAAACAAACTCTTATATACAGGTGATCTTTACATTTAGACAAGAAAAAAAAAGAAAAAGCAACAAGAAAAAAAATTAAATGGCTGTGAAATTTAAATCTATTTGCTTGAAACAAGTTGTGTAGTTGTTAATCTGTTATTAGATATAATGTGCTGTTCTGATCAGATTTTCTATTTGATTCAACTGAATAAGAAATTTAAAGGGGTCATAGCATGAAAATCTGTATTTTTAAGTGCTATAATTGGGTCTCCAGTGCTTCCATCAACCTAGAAAATGTAATCAAGATCAACCCAGTAACTAAGTTTTA
Organism: Paramisgurnus dabryanus; assembly: GCF_030506205.2. Taxonomy (NCBI): domain Eukaryota; kingdom Metazoa; phylum Chordata; class Actinopteri; order Cypriniformes; family Cobitidae; genus Paramisgurnus; species Paramisgurnus dabryanus. The sequence goes on along the minus strand of NC_133343.1, from coordinate 29,079,996 downwards.
GTAACCCATTCTCTGTAAGCATGAGAAAAAAAAAGCTCATTAAAATTTGGCTCCCCTTGTGATGTCAGAAGGGAATATTATTATTATTATTATAATACAGAGAACTATCATTGGGATCAGGGTTCGCATTTCTTCAGCTCATTTACATTTTAAAGGACACACCCTTACGTTACATCTTTAAAAAAAAAAAATGATCATAAGATCATTGATTAGAGAGTTTGAAGTCGGTTCAACGTGTTAAGATGTTAATGGTGTACAGTATGTGAAATGATACTGAACAAGTTTAATCATTGCCAAAACTAAATCAAGAGAAGCTTATGGTCGGTCATATTTATGCAGTTCTTGTTTGTAAGATGAGGAAGATGAAGGTCACCTTGAGGAGGGCGTGTGGACAGACCAACCAAAATCTGCAATCTTCAGCTCTCCATTGGATCCCAACAGCAAGTTTTCAGGTTTAATATCTCTGTGAATGACTTTCTTTGAATGACAGTAGCTCAGCGCGTCGGCCAGCTCCATTATATACTGCCAACAGATAATATAAAGACATTAAAGAACGACTGTCAGCTGTTGTGTAGAGCACATACGCATGCATGTTTCTTACCGTGGCACTGCGCTGGTCATCAAAGGTCCCGCAGCGCTGGAGCTCACCGTATAACTCTCCTTTAGGAGCAAACTCCAGGATGAGATAGACACGAGCCGTGTCGTGAAAGTAACCATAGAGACGGAGGATGTTGGGATGTCTGAGGAGGAAGAGAAGGAAAATGAGTCCTGTAAGACTCCGATCTCAAGAGAAATACACAAGACTTCAGTGTGTGATTGAGATTCATACCGGAGATGAGACTGAATCTCCACTTCTCTCCTCAGCTGATGTTCAACACCGGCTTTCTCCAGCTGCTTCTTAAACAAAACCTTCAGGGCCAGAATAAACTTGGTCTGACGTTCTCTGGCCAGATACACGCTCCCAAATTTACCTTTCCCAAGAGCTCGTCCAATGTCAAAGTTCTCTAAAGTCCAGGCTTTCCTAAACAGACAAAGAATCACAGTTTTTACATTTAAATTCAGGAATTGCACACAAAATAAACATACAAACTAAAACAAAACAGTAACTGGTGCTCCCATGTGCAGGACAACAGGGTTTACTTCAATAGGTTTAAAATGTCATGTAAAATATATCATGACAAACTATACCATTGCAAAGGTCTAATAGTCCAGAATAAATATTTCAACAGTGTTTTATAAAATCAATCATGTAGAGAGTAATCGACTCATTTATGAAAACATTTATCTCCTGCTTAATGTCACTTTACCCCAGCGGGACGCCTACGTTTACTTCAGTGTTGACTTATCCAATCATGACAAACTATATAATGTTAGAAAACTCTGAGAGTGTAGTTTTCCATTAGGACTCTTCACACTTGAAATAGTTAACCATGGGTTAGTCTAAACCCCAGCTTAACAAAATCATGGGTACCTGACTTCACATTGTTCATACTAAACCAGGGGTAAAGAGTAGTGGTCAACCAATATGGTTTTATGGCCGATGCCGATAAGAAAGCAATGTGTCCGATATTTAAATTCTCTCATTATATAAATACATAGAAATAATAAGTGAAACTAAATAAACATTATGCAAATGTATGCAATATATTCCTTTTTCTTTAAACGCCATATCAGCTTTTAATGCTATATTCACGGTGAGAGTAAAGTGTGATTATATGAAAACTAAAAGATGTGTTTAAAAATCAATTCCTCTAAAATTCTAAAGAACTATTATGCAATATATTAATTTAAAAAAACTTGGTAGGAGGTTAAATAACTACTGCTGTAGATTAATTATTATTTAACATGTATAATTAATGAAAAAACAGCAATTGCATTACCCAGTTAAAGGTTGTTTCACTTTCTTAATGTAACAAAGTTAAATAGTAAAAATATATTAGACCAAAAAAGATGTCTGTTCTTCAGTTTTGTCTTTGTATAAACAACATAACCAGCTGATCGTGTGCCACTGCATGGGCTTGAGTATCAAAGCAATGTGCTAAAGCAGGGGTGGGGAACCCTGGTCCTGGAGGGCCACTGTCCTGCAGAGTTTAGTTCCAACCCTAATTAAACACACTTGAAACATTTAATTAAAGTCTTTAGGATTACTTGGAAATGAAATTCAGGTGTGTTTGATTAGGGTTGGAACTAAACTCTGCAGGACAGTGGCCTTCCAGGACCCAGGGTTCCCCACTCCTGCGCTAAAGTAACCCAACCAGATAATCTATGGGTCAAACAGACTAAATCAACAATATATACTAGTCAACATTTGAAGTGGATCAAAAATGTTCATCAAAGTTGTCCTAAGACAAGAACGGGTATTGGGTATTGGTTTTAGACAACTTTTAAGAAAGGTTTTGATCCACTTCAAATGTTGACTAGTGTATATTAAAAAGCGGCCTCTGCAAATTTATAGGTTGACTACTTGTTAAGAGATAACCCTGGGTATTCATAATCTGACGTTTCACTTTCATACGGTGCACTCTTAAACACTGGGTTAACGCTTTAATTTGCATGTGTGTGTTGTCAACAGTCATGACTGGAAAAAAAGTGATGTCAAACTGACTGAATTAAAATCTAATAACTAAACAACTGTTATCACCCATCGGAAACAAAACAGATGAGAGATTTATGTAACTGCCTCAAAGTCTCCTGGGAAGTAATTTTTACTCCAGTTCAGGTGTTTTCAGTACACAGATGGTGATATGAGGTACAATCTCTTCAGTTTCTGATTGGCTGTCCATTGCTAAGCATCGAGTGACAACATTATAACCTCACTTGGTTTCACACTGCACACGAAAGCAAAGTCACTCCTTATTCTGAGCAGGGTTCATTTTAGGGATAACTCTGCTTCTAAATTACAAGAGGGAAACGATCCTTAACCCGGGGTTAAAAACAGGGTTTAGAACGAAGTTAATCCAGGGTTAATAGCAGCGTGAAAAACCCATTTGTGTGTCCCAAACTTACCTTGCACTACTTGATGATCCACTGGCAGGGGTTTCTGAAAGAGAAGAGTCATTGAGATGTTTAACACTTGATGTTCTGACTGAAAGAAAACATTTAAGAAATGAAGTTTGGTTCTTACGCTGTGGTTCGCTGGGATTGTTGGCATCAGTCACTGGAACACCGCTATGGTTGTTTGGTGTTGTTTGGTTCTGTACAGGTTTGTGTTGTGTCGCTGTTCTCATCTGTTCAGGGTTAACATTTTGATTTCCACGGCATTGAGTTTTCACAGGAACCGAGGGTCCAGCAGGTTTCTGTTGACTGCCGGGACGCTGAACCCGCTGAGGGCCCCATGTTGCACCCAGAGCACGCGCGTGAGGAGCGGACACGAGCTTCTGGTTGCTCTGAGTCACGGGAACTCTTTGAGCTCCACCGGCATAAACCTAGCACAACATAAAGTCTCTTAAAAATACTTTTACGGTTCTTCTCTTAATAAAATAAGTGCCAAGATTTGACACATATACATATATATATATATATATACACACACACACACACACGTGTCAACTGTAAACATACACAAGTGAATGTGTTAAAGAATCATTTACATAAAGACTACTAAATTTATCGAACAGACAAAGAGTCTCACAAACGAGGTTCGTCATGAGTATTTTAATAACAATAGACGATACAATACCAGGATTACAACAAAAGTAAGATTAAAACACAACTATAAGTTTGCTTATGATTGTGTATCATCAAATCAAATAAGAAAATCAAACATGAATTTGTCAAATACCTTTTCATTTTCCGCTCGCTGATTCTTCAAATCTTTGCTTGCTTTGGTTCTTGCAGCAGAGTCCATATCCTGTATTTGAACAACGACAATTCGTCAAACACAACGAAAAATAAAACAAACAATAATCAGTTTAATCATTTCAACACTTATAAACTAATGAAATTAAACGAGTGCAAAAAAAGAATCATGGCGGAGAATTAAAACACACCAGCAGCGGCCGATACCTCGAGTGAGCAGTTTCCTCAAAACACACGATAAACACGATAACTACCACCTCGCCTTGTTATTAATCGGTCTCTATAAACTACACGAAGGGTTTTAAGTCTGCACATACATGAAACATAAACTCGTATCTGTTTAAAATTACGACGACGATGCACCTCCCGTTAGCGTCCGTGAGTTCAGCCTGTTTAATTTCAAATATCCCACTTTTAAATACCTTTAAATCTTAACTGATATTTGATTGGTCGGATGCAACTGTTAACTGGAATACTATTGGCTAGTGGTGAATCTGTCTTGTGACGTTTCAGCACGCAAGTGAAGCCGGGAAAATGTTACACTGCAGAGGTAAGCAGCAGAGGGCGCTAATGATAATAAACGAACATGTCAGATGTTAACATTTATATAATGGAAACTAATTTAGTTCAAGTCTAATTATTCAACACGAGATACTTAAGAGAAATACGCGTATTCAATCTCTATTAAAAAAATAATGAAAACCATTATTTAAAGTTACAAACGACTGTGATTGTTTCATAATGATCAGCGCTGAGAAAAGTAACGAGCATCACGTGACAGTACAGCGCTATTTCTGACCTGGGCGGATGCACTTAAAGGGATAGTTCACCAAAAAATGAAAATTCTGTCGTCATTTTCTCAATCTCATGTTGTTTTAAACCTGTATGAACTTATTTGTTTCTGTTGAACACAAAAGAAGATATTTTGATAAATGATGGTAAGCACACAGCTGATTTTTTTTCTTACTATGGAAGTCAATTTTGGCAAACCCAATGGAATTCAAAGGTTACAATCAGCTGTATTGTTTACATTTCCATAAGGTTTAAACTATATTAAGTTTGAAGTAACTTAAAATAATTTTTTAATTATATATAATAAGTCTCAGTGAACAAGTGTAATACAATGTTCAAAAACCACAATAAGACAATTAAAAGTTCTTAAAAGACAAAACAGACATGTTGTATGATGTTAGTTTATTTTAAAACATGTAAAACAACTGCAATAGCCTTTTAGATTGGAAAAACCTGATTGACAGATGTCAATCATCATTCCTGATGTTTCAGTGACCTTCAGAGGTGGACACTAGTGAAGTATTTTTTACTTATTGAAGTACACTATAAATCTAGAAATGTCTTACTTTTACTCAAGTAAAACTTCTGCTTATTAAAAGTAAGAAAGCACTAGATTGTTAATGCATGTAGATATTAAATGAAATGTAGTGGAGTAATAAGTATAATACAATGTTATGCAGGGTAAAGGTTTACCAAAGAAAAACCCTTTGATCTGAGAATAGAGTCCACCTCTGCTTACAATATATCCAGTAGTACCATAAACTCTTAAATGAACAACAGAAAATAATTCCTGAATTACACAAATGTTTCTGCAGTACCAGTAAAACTCAAATAAATGTAGTATTATTATGGGCATCCAGGTGCGGTTTCCCAGGCAGGGCTTATCTTAGTCCCAAACTAAAATGCATGTTTGAGCTGCCTTTATTTAAAAAAATATATACCTATACCACCAAGGGCTAATGTTTTGTCTAAAGATGCACACCAGTATTGTTTTTTGTAAATAACGTTTGTAAAAACTACTAAAATGTCTAAATATAACTAAGGCCTAGTCCAAGATTAATCTAAACCCCGTCTGGGAAACTGACCTTTATGGGCATTTTGCCCCTACTGTCTTAAATGCAATCATGCTGTTTTATTGCAATAAGTCATAATATTAACTCGCCTCTTTGATAGCATTACAACCGAGAAGGAAATTTTTTGACACGTTCTGTGCTAAAGCAAATCCACAGACATACTCTAACATCATCCTGGTTTTTAGATATTTATTGTTACATTTATTAAATACATCCCATCAACATAAGCCCATCCATAGTTCTAAAGAGGTTCTGCATTGATATATTGGCGTTATGTTTTCCATCACCTACAAGAACGTGCTGAAGTTGTCTTCTGTGGGTGCAATGTTACCAAGGCACAAACATGAACCCACAAAAATAAATAAATAAATAGACACCATTCAAACGTCACAGCAGAGTGAGAAATTCACTTCTACAATAACCTTTTTTTTATGTTTGAGATGTTCAGATTCTGGCCTGTAAAGGTAAAGAATGCCCTGGGTTGACCTATCTTTTCATTGAACTATAACTGTTGAGATTAAAACATTACTGAATGATCTACCAGTGATGAACAATGAAAAAGGGATGACACATTATCATGATGAAAACATTTAGAAGTGCATGTCGTACGTAATCCTGTCCTGGTCAGTGTCTTATATTTTTTAATGAAAGCACAGATTTTAATTCAAACAATCCAACGACAGGTATCTATTGAGCATCTTCATTCTTTACATTTACCTTTTAAGATGATCTAAAACCAGAATCACACACAGACAGATAAACAAACACACATTTCAGAACTGAAATACTGCTGACATGGTCCACCAAAATCTTTTAGATTAAAACTCTAGTTTGTTCCCTTCCTGCTGTATAAGTGTTACCAGTATATTAATAATCATAAAAATAAATATCATAATCATTTTCAAGTATACAAGTGCTGGTGAAGCAATGTTATCCAGCGCTGAGCTGCTTTGCCTTCTGATGATAAAGTTGCATGTAACAGCTAAACTTGGCGGTTTTTGGCAAACAGTCACACAACTCACTCACAGCCTGTGTAAACCTATTTAACAATCTTAACCGGTTGATTTCTTCCTTCGAGTCAAGACAGACAGTTTATAAGACAGGTCTGAGATATTCCTGACGGAGTTGAGCCCTGTAACGGTCCTTTGATTTAATAAAACTGTATGTTTGAGAGTTTAGCATCACACACACATGATGAATACTCTGTGGTGCTGCTTCTTCTTCATGTTCTTGTGTGTTGACAGCGCTGTTAGTACAGAGTCTTCTTTACGTCCCCAATAAGCCTCTAATATAGACGCTTTAAAATGAAAGGGACTGACAAGATGAACTTCCATGATTGGAAAAAGACAGAAGCCAGAGATGAAGACGTGCACAGGAACCATCATTTCTCTGCCACGGCAGCAGCCATAGGTGTGCGTATGGTTCCTCTCGCAGTCATGGCTAATTCTTCGATCTCTGTGTTAAGGCGTCTGATGACCCACTCCATTGCCTCACGACCCTGCGGACAGCAAACACTGCATTTCACACATTTGGCAAAATAGTGACTTTCATGTGAAGAACATTACCAAACAAGAGCTGCAATATTTCTGTCTTTGATTTGATAAGGATTGGGATATTTTCAGTTTTGGGTTGTTTAAAGTGCTTTGCTTACCTTTCCTGCATTGTTTGAGATTGTGGATGCCATGAGTCCCTCCAGATAGCTGCTCAAACTGACACCCTTTACAGAGATGATGGCCTCCTGTGTGAGCATCGTCCTGTGAGCAGACATCATCACAAACATACAAATCAACCCCAGCGCAACAAGAATTTATAGTTCTTCATAAAGACATTATAGACAGTTTAGTTTTAAAGAGAAGTTAAAGAGGCTATTATATAGACTAGACAGCTCATGTGAAAGACTTCAGAAGCGGATGAAATCTTACTTCTCTGGGTCCTCTGGATGTGGTCTGTATGTGAGGCGTTCATCCACAGACACCATGTTAGTGAAGGTGATCTATTATGATAAAAGATTATTCTCTTTACAAGCAGAACTCAGGACAACACCCACCACACATTGCCATAACATATAAACTGGCAAATCCTCATTCCACAGAAACTTTAACATACACATCTAAAGAAGTTATAACATGTGTTGCATATACTGTCAAACCAATACACAATATTATTATTATTATTATATACAATAGAATAATTGGGCTTTAAACATGCTGACTATGATCTGGTTTAATTACTCTGTCTGTAGATCAATGTTAGGCTGCTTACATTAGTTGACTGAAGTTCAAAGGTCTTCTCTTTAGGGTCGACTACGGAGTGCTCTTGAATGTACGTACATGTCCGCGTGTTACCAATTATCTGTGGACATCAAAACAACAGGTTGATCAATAATCACTGCATATACATTTCAAATTTACACATAATAGATACAAAACATGTGAAATCAGATTCTGTTTTAGCTCGGATTTTACTCATTTATAGTTTAATCTTCACTGGCTTTATGCCCAACAAGTAGAAAATCAACTCAAAGCAACCTCTAAGTTTGTACGGTTAACCCTAAACAATTTAGTACATCACATATCTCCATAACAAACTACACAAGTGTTGTCAGGGGTTTAAGTTACCAAGCATATAAAAAAGCACTTTGTGGGAAATGAAAATGTAATATTTTCCCAATAGCAATGAGTCTGCAGATCATAGACACACATAGCAACACAAAGAGTTTATATTACAAACTTCCTCAAACACACTGCTTGGAAATGCAAGTGACAGACGCGAATAATAAAAAACAGCAACCGCCTCAGCTGACAGAATAACTTCCAACAGATGTACAAACATGAATGCAACAGGTCATGGATGAACACAAGGTCACATTCTGACCTCAGTATTATATCATACAACAACGTCACACGTGTAAAGTTCACTGACTGTAGAAATGAGACAACATGTGTCGAGTACACTCACGAGCTGTATTAAGGCCAAATAAGAACAAAGGTTATGACGCACTATAGCAAAGCAACTTTTCCAGCTGTGGTGTCAGGGGTCGTAACCCCTCAACTGCTGCTATAGACAAAAATGCCAAAAACATCAGCATGCAACCAACAGCAAATGCATCCCACTGCCTACCTCAAGTTTATTATAATCATTCTTAACTATCTTTGATTGTTACACTTTGTATTACGTGGTACATCTATCACAACTCCTAGATATCGCACGCACATGCTAGCACATCTTTTATTTGTGTTGACTCAAAATAAATATAAAACAACACCATAGCTTGTTTGTAAAATATTTTGTAATATGCTAATTATGTAAGTGAAACATATTGACACTTATGAATTATTATGTTGATGTTCTGTTGATTTTAATTCAATTTTGGCATGAAACTAAACCTGACTGAGCAAAAAATGTATAATACTTGATTTATTTATACATTTATTATTCTGCCATGGCAGAATGAATGTAGAGGAAACACACAGTACACATTATAGCAGCACCTAAAATCTAAAGCATTTAGCCTGTGTCCTTTAAAATGTGACAAGAATGATGAGACCTAGAAGCATGTAGTAAAGCAATGTCCTTCTGCTCCCCTGTACTTACATTCTAAAAAAACCCTTTCTAAGTTTAAACACCGACTCCTGCACACGACTGACAATAAAGAGGTCCACATTTACTTAAAATTATAATCATAGACCAAAAGAAAGAGAGAAGCGTACAGATCTAACGATGGAGGGAAGGCCCCATTCAGTGCTGAGCAGTCGCTTGCTGTGCAGACGCCCCTGCTGGTCCACATTACGGTCCAACACATCCACTCCAAACACACTGGGGTTCATGGGGTTTGGGTACTTCTGCATCGCAGCTTTGGTCACGGTCTCCCATGGATGACTATGAGAGAGAGAGAGAGAGAGAGAGAGATTATTTTGAGAACAGTGAAACACACCCTAATTCTTTCTTAAGCATTGTTATACAACATGTTTTCCATACCACACAAGTTCACGTAACTTATATCAAGCATTTATGTATAAGCCTGCACAATACCCACAGTGCATAATACTGACTGAGATGCACTTATTGTTACAGCCACTAAACCAATGCCAAAGATTAATATGACTGTATTATATAATATGTCTCCACGATCATGTTACACAACCACAGTAGTCTTCAGCCATTAGACTTCCTGAGTTACATCATCTGTAGTGTGAGCAACCACAGGACATCTCGAGCAGCAGTGCTGCTTTAATATAAACGCATGTCATGAGATAAAAAATGAACATTATAACAATCTGTAAAACAGCTGAACTGTAACTATTCGTCGACTAGTAAAAGGGAACAATCTGAGGTTTCATCTGGGACATTCCGTCATCTGAATGGTTGCCGGGAAACTGTGAGCCGTCACATGACTAGTGACGTCAGGCGCGGGGTACAAGTAGATGAAAGGTCAAGGAGAGTTGCGCAATATGGCTGCAACCTGATACATATTACACACAGTCCTCGTGCAATTCATTCATTCATCTATCTAATCTAATTATTTAATGCAACTCATCTATTTCACAATTGGTCATTGATATTTTACCAACCGGATCCAAAGTTAGTTGTATTCACTTTTGACCCACAGAAGCTTAAATACTAAGGTTAACATCAGGTTTGTGGCGTTTTGGATCACACAATACAAATGAGAGAAAAATATATATATTTAAGTGTCCTAAATTAAACCATACTGTTTATGACATCGATGTAAAACAGAAAGAGTTTGACGTGGATGTCAGTGAGTGTCACAGTGTTAGTCAAGGACAAGCAACTAACAGCAGTGTCCGAAAAGTGGGAACATTTATTTTGCAAACACGGTCTCTTTCAGTTACTCGTTAGTTTAAAAAATTTTGTAACTAGTGTAAGTGTCACCTCATTACCGCATAACCAGTGCAAGACACGAGCTCTCACAAGAAACTAACTGTAACCGAAAAGTTAACGTTACAAGCTCTTTGTATGTTCTATACTAATTTAGATATAAATAAGTTGCGTAAACTGGTGACTAGGAAGTATTTTCTCTAAAAAGTGAACATTTGACAAAAGCCGGCCTCGTGCAGTTCTCTCACCTACCGGTGGCTAAACCCCAGCACATTGACGACAGCGCGATGTTAAAACAACACCCGCGGTTCAAAGCTCGTTTCGTCGCTTTTAAATAAGAAATAAAACATTCACTTACTTGAAAACATGTTCCGACGTCCAGATTTTCATGGTTCTTGTTCTGTTTGATGTGTTTAATGACTGAAGGCTGTAGTGTGACACCGCTCCGCTTCCGCCGTTTGTTCGAGAAAACTCAACGCGAAGCCCCGCCCACAAATGACGCATGCGAAGCGTAGCAGATCAACCGGCCAATCAGATGATTGGATTGAAAACGGAAAATCCTCCCTCCCGGAGAATGTGCGCATGTATGTGTGGAACAGCTAACATTACTATGGGAACATTGTGTGTGTACTTTTAGGAAAGGTTACGAGATGTCACAAAAGAACTTACCGTGAACTTATGCTGCGTTCCAGGCAGGTTTTTGAGTCCGTAAATCACGACGTTAAAACCACGACTCTGAACTAGGAGTACGCGTTCCAGGTAACCTGTAACCCGTGTTTTTTCAAACTTCTACCCGTGAAAGTGCACTGGAATGGCAGTCAAACCCGTGACTGACCACTCGTGAACTCATATTTGATGGATGTACTCACAGTTCAGAGCCAACATTATCTGACTGAGTCGTGGTTTAAAGTCGTGATTTACGGGTTACAGGTTGCCTGGAACGCAGCATAAGTATCACAATACTTCTGTTTATTAACGTTAGCATTAGCAATATAAATGTACACACAACTCGTATATTTAACCTTCTTTAAGGTAATGCACTCTGCTTACCAGAGATGCTTTATAATATAGTACTAAACGAGCTTTCTCCATACTAGATTGCTTTAACTGATTCATTAAAACCTTTTTCAAACAAATATTATGAAAGACATTTACACATACTAACTTATATTTGTTAACCGAATTAATTTCAAGTATTCATACACTTTTAAATCAAGAGGTCATATGATTACAATTAACATACTGTACATTTAGTCAAGTGTCTAACTTTCCACTGCTAGTGGACAAAAATAAAGCAACAGCACATGGCAAGTCTGGCCGAAGCAGCCGATGGTCAGATGACTGACCTGACCCGACCCGCTGATCCGCTTTATGATAATAAATAGACCCAAAAAAGCTGGTATTGACCCATTCACCTCTACCAGATTCTGTTCGAGAAATCCACTAAAACCGCTCGTGCACATCCGGAGAAGATGGAAATGGAAAGATCAGGACTGACAGCATCAAATGAAGAGAAAAATCATTGATGAGTTCAGGGTTCAAGTGCAGGTCGGTCAGTGAGTCTCACCATCGGAAATATGCTTTAGTTTTATGTTCGCTAATCAAGTATTAACTAGTACAATGTCACTACTGTATAGTAGAAACATCAGCACAAGTACTACCCAATATACTAAAGCTGGGGTCACACTTAGATTTTTGCACAAATGATGAATGTAATCTGATCATGGCCAGTCTTTTCCAGTTGTGCTCAGTCTTTGGTTACAGTCACAAGAAAGAACCCTTAAGTGTGTTGTGTCCAGTCTTAGATTGAAGTCCTTAGGTGTGACCCCAACTTAAAACACAGCATAATTGTTTGGTAATTCCTAACCAGAAAAACACCACACATTTTCCAACTCTTCCTATTCAAACACACGTGTATCCACTCATCAGTTTATTAGTAGAGATTTCGAATAATGGGTTCAAAACGTGCACTGTTGGTGTGCTTTTAGGAACAGAGTTAGGAAACACTGAACGAAATCGAAAGCGGCTGTGCATTTATAGAGGAATCCATGTTGTCATTGTAAATACAGCGAGAGGAGACAGTAGCCTATTCAAAATAATAATAATTAAAATTCATGTTAAAAGGTAAACTAAAAATGTAAATAAACACGGGCAATATCATGTCCAATATTAGGATGTTCTTTTAAAGATATTTGAAGTTTCCCTCTCCTGGTTTTAAAGGGAATCTATTTAAACATTTCATGGAAAGTTGATTCTTGACTATATTTCATACATGCCATGAGATCCAGGCCTTAACTCTTGATACATAATAGGATGTGAGGTGGGGTTGTTTTTGTGGAACATTCTAGTCTATATTTGTGATATAAGTCAAGCGTTTTAACATAAACATGTAATGCCTGTAAAGCAGTGTCAGAACACATTGGAAAAGTGCTATAAATATAACATTAAGGTTAAATTAAAACAGTAAAATGAGCAAACAATTTAACTAAAATAATGGTCACAACAGAACATAAACAAACTAAAGTTATTTTATATTTAAAGAGTTACATTTATGTTACATGTATGTATTGGACACTTTTATATAAAGTGACACACAGTGCATTCAGTCTTTACAACTTATCAACATGTGTTTTTTGTAAGATCAAACCCCTGACCTTTGTGTTCTATCAAGTGAACAACAGGAACAAGTCAAGACACAAAGTAGCTAACTCACCAGCATGTGGCGCTGCTGTTCTTCTCATGTGTGTGTGTGTGTGTGTGCGTGTGCGTGCGTGCGTGCGTGCGTGCGTGCCTGTGTGCGCGTGCGCGCGCGCGTGTATGTGTGTGTGTGTGTGTGTGTGTGTGTGTGTGTGTGTGTGTGTGTGTGTGTGTGTGTGTGTGTGTGTGTGTGTGTGTGTGTTTGTGTGTCACGTGGGTGGGTGTGACGTGGGTGTGTGACGTGGAGTGTGGGTTAAGTTCAATGAGATGAAAGCTCACTGACATTATCAGCTGAAGGATGAATGTCATTCCCACAGGGTTCAGAAGGATTTAAAGCAACAGAGTTTATTGTGAATGAATGATTGAGGACACAAACATTTTGATATATGAAGAGGTTGAAAGGTGTCAAACAGCCCGATTACATATTACGCACACACACACACACACACACACACACACACACACACACACACATTTTAACATTTATTGTTACTGTTATACAATAGTTATGGGTTAGGTCGGGGTTCGGGTCATTAATTTTATAAATGTGTGTATATTATCTAACTCATCTTTATATTATGTGTTTGTTGTTATAAACATGCAGACTGCAGAAGGTCATGAAGGTGAAGAGAGACAGAATCATTTTACTGTGTGAATACATTTTAAATGAATGACCAAACCCAGTCATAAAAATAGTGATGTTTATGAGAGGAACACTGCTGCTAGATTTTTTACTTCCATTATAAAGAGATTGACAATTAACAAGTGACACATTACAGGAGCAATATTTTTAAACATTGTAAATTTAATTTTATCCATTTGTTTTATTTATTCATTTCTTTTACTGAAAATGTTAGGGGTCATACTAGTAAGGTTTAGTCAACAGCTTTTCGATCAAAAGATTAAGTGTCAAACAAATAACTTTATTAAAATTGTGATTTAACACAGGACTAAAGGTTACATTGGCATTCGTCATGTTATTAAGTAACAGATGAGAATTGAATATGACTTCAACTTCTCTTTATTTCTAAGTACTTTTGTGTGGCAATAGTTCTGTTATGCAAAGTTGCAGTAATGTTGAATAATGTCATAAATGTCTTGTGTTGTTTTTGAAATAAATGTTTGTTTTTCTCCCCCCACAGATCCTGGAGTCAGACACCCATTAAATTCATCTTTTCTCCTACTGCAGTCTAGACCATGTTTTTCCTGAACTCTGATGCATTCTTCATTTGTCTGTGCGTGTGTGTGCGTGTGTGTGCGTGTGTGTGTGTGTGTGTGTGTGTGTGTGTGTGTGTGTGTGTGTGTGTGTGTGTGTGTGTGTGTGTGTGTGTGTGTGTGTGTGTGTGTGTGTGTGTGTGTGTGTGTCTTCTCCACACTTCTCACTAGATCTTCTGGCTCATATTTGTGATGTTCTCTATCAGTTTTGATTATGTTAAGATCACATCATCATTATTCATGCTGTTTGAGCTCCACATATGCAAAAAATAACATTTCTAAAACTGTATCCTCATATTACTGATGTTATATTTAACTTGTTTGAGCAGTTAACAGTTATGTAATTTATTTATCACTTTTTAGCCAGAAATCTCAGACACAAAAGACACACTTCTTCTAGTGTATTGTTTAATTTCCAGATAAATCCCATTTTGAAAAACAGTAGACATGACCACATGTTGCCCAACAAACATTTGCTTTATAACATCATGTGAGTGTCTGACCATATGAGTCATCAAACATTTCTAAAGGTCTCAGATTATAACATCATCATCACACTTCTTTTGAAAGAGATAAAGCTTCATTAGAACCAGTGTATTAGGCCAAATAAACATTTCTTAAGTTATTTGAGACCATTATAGATGAATTAATGTACACTTCAGACAGTGGGGTGAATGCATTGAGTAAATGTTCTCATATTCTGTTGCTCATCAAGGTAAAAAGTCGCAGTAGGATTGTTGTAGGAGGAAATGAGAAGCAGAAAACAGGAAGTGATGTGTAGTCAACATGCTGTCATTTGCCAAAACAGTTGAAATGAAATTCTTATGGTTAAACTTATATAGCATGAACAACATCAACCAGTTATGGCTGTTATACTATACTGACTATACTGTAGATATACTGTGATTTGACTCAATGTTTTCAATTTTCATTATCCTGCCTGATCGAGACAAACAATACATCTGTCTCCATGTCTTTCTGTGTCTATCTCAGCATCAGTAAGTCTAGAAATGAGACTGTAGTGGCAAAAACTCAGGAAAAAATGTGCATAGTGTCAAACAAAAATGACTTTATTCACTCGAGCCAATCAAAAACTCCTTAAAGAGCGGCTCAAAGACCATCTGACCTTCCAGCATCTGACTCCTTTCTTTATACACTTGACTTCAAAAGTACTCTTATCTGAGATGACGTACACTCTTTGTTTATTGTGGCGAAACTGCAGCTGGACTCTTTTATAAAATAAACTGATTATCTTAATAAAAACTCAATTAAATGTCACTATGACCTTAAATAAAGTGTTGTTAACTTTTAATGCAGTAATCAGTGTTATATTCAGTGCTCTGTGAGAATATACCAGTGGAAACTATCATTTCAGTGTAACATAAAGTATCAGTGTATAATCAATAATAAAATCAATGAAACCCACCAAAAAACTATCATAAGACACACCAGCAGAGGAAAAAAGAAAGCTACAGTGTAGAGTGTGTGCCAAACACATGTGTGTGTCTATCAGTCCATAAAACAATAGAGAGAAGAAAGAGATTAAGGAGAAAGATTGATGGATTAAGACTGGAGACTTTCTGAATGTGTTGTAATGTGCTAGACAACTGCTTACGTCACAGACAGACATGAGCTCATGATGTGCCACACACTAATACATTCAAGATTATTATCACACAGCCTAATACATTAGGTAAGGTTTTAGTGCATTCCTTTATAAAACTTCTTACATCAGATCTAATCTAAAATCAAATGAGCTGAACCATGTTTATCATCAGAAGGAAATGTATAAATAAGGATGCACTTTTTGCTTTTGTCCAGATGGAGGCGTTTCATCTCTGCGTGTCCAGACCTCAGTTGAACCAAGACGCAGTACTGTGTGAGTACATGAACACTGACTCGTGTGCATTTATATCTTACAATACAATCAAATGTCTTCAAACATATAGTTTTATATTCCAGATAAGACAGATAAAATGGCATGAAGGCATTACAATTCTTTGGTCTAAACTATTCTAACATGTGATCCTGTTGTTGTTGTTGTTTATGAATAGTTTATTTTAATTGAAACAGATAAACTGATCGATATTGAAAAGCGTTTTATCACCGTTTGATTTGATTGGCTTTGAACTATGTGAAAGGCCAAGTCTGGCAGTGACGTCAGACTGTCTGCTTCGAGACCCCGCCCACCACAGATTCCCAGCCAACTTGGACTTGAATGAGGTGCGCGCAGCAGACAGACGACACGGCTGGGAATATCGCCGGGAACACTGGAGTACAGACAGCGGGACGGAGTGAGGGGGAAGTCGGCTAGACGACAGCCCTTCATAACCGCCGCCGGTAACACTAAAGGGAAAGAACGAAACCCGCGTCCATGTTTTTAATCACCAGCGCGCGCTGAAGCGAGCACGAGCCTCGTCAGGCAGCCCGTGAGATCGTTTTAAATGTTCGGCTTCATGGGTCTGATGAACGGAACCACCGACACTCACACCAATGTGTCGTGTACCTGTAACTGCAAACGGTCCGCTTCATTCCAGAGTATGGCCATCAGTAAGTAACGTTTATCTTCTTATCTTCTGTTCATTTCTGTTTGGCTCCGTTTCTTTGACGCACTTCACTGATTCGAATCAAAGCTCGAACACGACTCTGAGGAAACTACAGCTGATTCGTTCGGTTTGGGTTGATTTTCAAACTTCAGTCGTCTTTAATGTCTATCCGACGCTCGGTTTTTTGCTGTTTCTGTGGTAACTAGTTTGATTAGTGTAAGATCTGTTCACAACAGTACCTTTAATTCCAGTTTAATTATGTATTTATGCTATAGTAATGAAATTAGGGCTGTCAAAAGATTAAAAGCTTCCAAAATAAAAGTTTTGCATAATATATTTGTGTGCACTATGTGTTTTCTATCTATCTATCTATCTATCTATCTATCTATCTATCTATCTATCTATCTATCTATCCATCTATCCATCTATCCATCTATCTATCTATCTATAATTTTTCTTATATGGATGTGTGTATTTGTATATAATAATAATAATAATAATAATAATAATAACACACAATACACACACACAAGTATATTATGCAAACACAAACTTTTATTTTGTATGCGCAGTTAATCGCAATTATTTTTTTGACAGCCCTTAATGAAATGATATTAAATAGTTTCATTGGTTTAACATTCATAAGAGTTTTTTATGAGCAGATAAAGTCTCATGATTTTTTCAGCTATGACAAATCATCAAAACTTTTTAATTTGCCATAAAATCATAAATGATTTATTGTATTATAGTCTGTTTGGTGTATTCGATTGTTGTTGCTTTGAATCAGGTTGCCTGTTAATGACACGGTGATGTGGATTGATATCAGACATTAAATATTGAATCATGTTTAAAATTTTGTTGCCCTCGGGTGGAGCTGGTTGTCACGTGTCTGGGGTAACTGATGGTGTGTCTGATCTCAAACCCAATAGACTAAGAAATTGTTCAGACAGATTTGTCCTAACACATTCATTCATTCATTCATTCATTCAGACAGTTTTCTGTGAGGATTTAATAAAGAAAAATCTGAAGATGATATGAGTCTGTAGAAGACAAGATGATAATCCACATGTTCATCTCCCTGTTTTTATAATATCTAATTCTTTTTGCTAAGGTCTCTCTCTCTCTTTCTCTTTCTCTGTCTCTCTGTCTCTCTCTCTCTCTCTCTCTCTCTCTCTCTCTCTCTCTCTCTCTCTCTCTCTCTCTCTCTCTCTCTCTCTTTCTCAAAGGCTTTTGTCTAGACAGATTTCAGTCACGCTTGTGTCTACAGAACTTGTTTGACAGCTTGTTTAAGTGTCGTCCACATGGTTATAATCCACAGTTTAATTCCAGTAAATAGAAAAGATTTTGACCTAAACCGTCTTGAGCTGTTTTCATTAGTGTTTGTTTCAAACTGATCGCTTTTCCAGCTCTCTGTAATGATCTCAAAACACAACCCCATTTCCAGAAGAGCTGGGGGGTGGTTAGCGAGAAACAATGAATTATATGTGAGAAATGAGTGTTCTCATAACAGACACAAACCCCCCACCACCACCACCACCATATGATGGGTTTCATGAAAGCAAAGCTCATTTCCTGGCTGTTACAGATGACTCTCAGTGATTAAGCGTCTCTGTAAATCACATCAGCTGATCATTTACACAGACGTCTGAAGCTTAGGGCTGTTACTCTCTCAAACGGCTTGGTGGAGATGTTTTGGACTCGGATGGTGATGATTTGGATTCAGGTGGAGATGTTTTAAACTGAGGTGGAGATGTTTTGGACTCAGGTGGAGATGTTTTGGACTCAGGTGACGATGTTTTGAACTCAGGTGGAGATGTTTTGAACTCCGGTGGAGATGTTTTGAACTCAGGTGGAGATGTTTTGGACTCAGGTGGAGATGTTTTGGACTCAGGTGGAGATGTTTTGGACTCAGGTGGAGATGTTTTGGACTCAGGTGGAGATGTTTTGGACTCAGGTGACGATGTTTTGAACTCAGGTGGAGATGTTTTGAACTCAGGTGGAGATGTTTTGGACTCAGGTGGAGATGTTTTGGACTCAGGTGGAGATGTTTTGGACTCAGGTGGAGATGTTTTGGACTCAGGTGGAGATGTTTTGGACTCAGGTGGAGATGTTTTGGACTCAGGTGGAGATGTTTTGGACTCAGGTGGAGATGTTTTGAACTCAGGTGGAGATGTTTTGGACTCAGGTGGAGATGTTTTGGACTCAGGTGGAGATGTTTTGGACTCAGGTGGAGATGTTTTGGACTCAGGTGGAGATGTTTTGGACTCAGGTGGAGATGTTTTGGACTCAGGTGGAGATGTTTTGGACTCAGGTGGAGATGTTTTGGACTCAGGTGGAGATGTTTTGGACTCAGGTGACGATGTTTTGAACTCTGGTGGAGATGTTTTGAACTCTGGTGGAGATGATGTGGACTCAGGTGGAGATGATGTGGACTCAGGTGGAGATGATGTGGACTCAGGTGGAGATGATGTGGACTCAGGTGGAGATGATGTGGACTCAGGTGGAGATGATGTGGACTCAGGTGGAGATGATGTGGACTCAGGTGGAGATGTTTTAAACTGATGTAGAGATTATTTGGACTCAGGTGGAGATGTTTTGAACTCAGGTGGAGATGTTTTGAACACAGGTGGAGATGTTTTGAACTCAGGTGGAGATTATTTGGACTCAGGTGGAGATGTTTTGAACTCAGGTGGAGATGTTTTGAACACAGGTGGAGATGATGTGGACTCTGGTGGAGATGTTTTGAACGCAGGTGGAGATGTTTTGAACTCAGGTGGAGATGTTCAGTGTAGTTATCAAATCATTCCTGTGCCACCTTAAGAACTCATTATAGTTATGAGGTCTTACAGCATAGCCTCACTGTGTCGGTTTTCATTTATACTTCTGCATGGTCCGCATCGACGTGCAATTACACATGCAGACCACAGTAGTAAGCACTATCCACGCATGTAACCCACAGTAGCAGTGCAACAGCCAAAGAAGCAGCAGCTTGATCAGTAATGTCAGTGGTGGAGGTGAATAAACAGTGACTTTTGTTGCAGTTTGAGTTTTACTGCTCCTCAACTTGGCCCATCTTTGTTCTTACTGTTGCAAGCGGAAATGCCTTTGAAGAAATGCGACGCAGATTTTTTTTCCTGATATAAGGGTTCTACTGGACCAATCACAGCACTTGCGGTCCACTTAGAACGGGTGTATTACAATTTTGTCGAGGTGTGCACCAGGCTACGCATAACCTACGCCGTCGAACCTACGCACGACTATAAATTACACTTAAGGGTTCATATATGTTCATAACTGAAAAGAACACACCTTTAGCTGCGTGACAAAACTAAACAATGTTCAAGACCAGGCTGCTCACGTTATTGTTAAGCGGTTATATTCTAACACTTACTGGAAGTAGCAGGAGTAAATCCTGACCTTCGCTGTGTTTCTATTTGGTTGATCCCTGTATGACGTTCCTCAGTGTTCTGCTGCAGAAACATCTGTGTTGATCAGCACTCAGGAAAGAAACGGAAGAGGAAGAGGAAACAGCTGCTTGTTGGGAACGTTACTCAGAAATAAGACCCGATCCTATTCGTAAACAATGATGTTTGATCCACAGCTGTATGTTTAAAGAAATTCACATTGTGTCTTTATTATTCACCTTCATGTCATTTCAGACCTGTATGCTGTGTTCTCTTATGAGGTCTTGATTTTCTGGTGTTTGAGTGATGTATGGATCTTTAATAAATGTTTTGATCTTCATAGGTCAGCAGTAGTCTTATAATAGCTCGCTGTGGTGCGGACGCGCTGCTAATTGTATGGCCAGTCGGGTTTGACTCGTCTCGCTCACTCACGATGTTTTGTCTCTGTCCTGTGACGTCATTCGTCTTACGATTCAGTCATGGAGATCTCTGACTCTCTCTGCGCTTGTCCTGACACGTATGATATCTTCATTCATCCAGGCTGTGATTCTGCCATGGGTGCTTTGGATCAGGATCCAGTTACAGAAGATCCCAGACCTGCTTTAACGCTCCTGTTGGTTCTGGTTTTGTCATTTTTGTTTCAAAAATGAATATCTTGATCTGTCTGTCATTCTGTCCACCTTACACGTGCTGTTTTAAGAACATGCTGCTCTCTACAAGACGTTCTGCAGGTCTGTTTAGATCAAATTGAGATCAGATGAATGCGAGAAAGAATCCTCTCTGTATTGCGTCTCAATCCATGCACATGTAAGGTGAAGTACATACGAGACCTGGGATTTTAAGATCATGAGATTCAAGAGAGTCAAGGGGATATTTCTCTTAAGAGCACACACAGAGATGATCATTTTAGTGTGTGTGCGTGTGTGTGTGTGTGTGTGTGTGTGTGTGTGTTGTGTAGGACAGCCATCAGTGTTTGTTTCTTTTTTCAGTGATGAACTGACCTTTGTACGAATGTCTAGACTAGCTGCAAAAGAGCACACACATAGATACACACACATAGACAGATAGACACACACACAAACATACACACACCTCTTCTGATCATTATGTATATTATGTGTTGTCTTGTGTTATGTGAGTTCAGCTGTGTGTGTCTGTGTTAAGTGATGTGTTGTGTTGTGTATATTCTTGATCTTTACTTCACTCATGTTGGTTGGTGTGATTGATTGTCAGTTGTTTTAATCTGTTTGTTTACAGAGAGACAGACACACACACACACAGACACACACACACACAGATACACACAGACACAGACATTAGTCAAAGTTGTAATTATTGTCTTAGTTTAATTCAGATGAGTATGTAAATCAGTGTTTTAAATATGAGACACTACAGCTGCTAGGGAGTTTGGGTGAGGGGTGTCTGTGACCCTGAGGTCAGAGGTCAGGGTTGAGACTCACAGGGGCGGAGCTTCACTGTGAATGAACTCTGTGTGTATGTGTGTGTGTGTGTGTGTGTGAGAGAGAGAGAGATCTATCTATCTATCTATCTATCTATCTATCTATCTATCTATCTATCTATCTATCTATCTATCTATCTATCTATCTATCTATCTATCTATCTATCTATCTATCTATCTATCTATCTATCTATCTTTATATCTCTTTCTCTCTCCCTCTCTAGAGCTTGGATGTTTTTATTTGTTTTATTTTCATGAACACTGTCTGTACTTTTATCATTTTCAGTCACATGATTATTTTCCCTTTCAGTTTCCCTGAACACACATCCCATCTACACTTAATAGCGTACTCAGCTCAAATGACCTTTGTTTGATTTAGTCTTGTGTACTGAGATCTGGGAAGAGTTTGTTCTGTTGTGTGTTGTTGTGTCTGCTGTCAGGCGGTTGTGGTCATGTGACATGGAAATAGTGGGTGTGACACAAGACAACACACACACACACACAAACACAAACTGCAATATTCAACAAATATCTAAAAAAAATTTAATCAAGATGTATTTTCTTAAAAAACTAAATGACCTAAGAAAATAAGTCTAGTTTTTACCCCAAATATATACAATTTAAGTAAATTTGTGCCTAAAACAAGCCAAACAATCTGCCAATATTTCAATAAGAACCACAGTGAATAGGAACATGATAAAGATGTGATCGATGTTGACTCCCAGTAAAGAGAGGAATGTGATTTTACCCTCGGGTTAGGAAGGTGCACCTGGCATCTGCCCCAAAAACACAAACACTACCTGTAAGATAGTGTAAGTTTAGAGGAATGTGAGCTCTTTCTCATTCATTTCCTAACAGTGTCATTTAAACACAGATGAAAAGATTCATTTACTTTCTTCTTCTTATTAATGTTTTCCTATGTTGCTTGTTTTAAATCTATTATAGTTTGATCCTTGTCTAGTATAAGTTCAGCTCAACACTGTTTGTGCTTAAGTGTCTGAATTCTGGTTTGGTCTCTCTCTGTTTAAAACACAGTTTGCATTATTTACTGTGTTTTCTGTATAGGCATGTCTGAGCGTCCTCACACAAACACACACAACATGTTCAAACAGATTGCTCCCGAGCCACTAAACAGAAGAGTCTGATTATCCAAACATACACAGAGAAACCTGAGCTAAACCTCCACAGAGCTATAGACTGGGACCAAGTGCTCACGTTTTGAGACCATATTTTTATTTATTAATTTATTTTTTGTTAGGCAAGTGATTTAATTTGATCTGGACAGGGTCGGGTCCCTCCAGCAGGTGTGGCTGTGTGAAGTGAGAATAGTTGTGAGGATTTGTTTGGTCATCTCTCGACGCAGACAGATGCTGCAGGACAAACTAGTGAGGCAGCTCATCATATTGCTTAAAGCAAGAAGTTCAAGTCCAGCATAAGCAAATGACACCACGTGCGCTCAATGTATTAGGCTCATTGCTGCAGATACAATTAAATGCAAGAACACACGCACCCTTTTGTATCTTTTATGATTGATTTAGACTCAGATAATTGCCACGTTATGTTACAGGCATCCTGTAAACTATTTAAAACAAAGATTATGTCATTTAACGTTATTATCTTTGAAATAATGAGAATAAAAGTGTTTATTTAATGGATATTTGTATCAGTCAAGTTAGATTTAAGATGTTTACAATAAATTTAGGAAAACTAGCATACAGTAGGGTTTTCTGTTTACATAGATTCAAGTTGTGCTAACTATGCGTATGATAAAAATGCTGAAAGAGATGTTTATCCATAAGTAAGTAATTATCTGTATTTATGTGTAATTAATATAAAGCATTATTACTTTTATTACTATGTTATAACTTGTTGTTTTTGTTACAGGTCATATATTAAAAAACATGCATTTTCAAAAAAGATGCACACATCTTGCTTTAAAGTAACCATCTTTTTAAATTAAAAATGACCGGCGGGCCAGATAAAAATGATTGGAGGGCCGCATTTGGCCGGTGGGCTAGCCATGTCATTAACCCTTTCTGCGCATGTGCAGCAGACACATATTTTGACATGATGAGCAACACTCTGAACACAAACAGTACTGTGCAACCATGCCAAAATTAGATTTGTTGTTTTAGCAATGCTTATAGTGATCATATATTATATATATAATTGTATATAACTCAGTCTCTTTAATAGAATACATGCAGAAAATACAGGAAATGTGTATATAGTATTAAAGACTGCATAAAAATGTAATCTGATGCGTCAAGTTTTAGGGTAAATTCCACTTGAGCAATAGCAGAAAACTGCAGGATTAAACCTAAATAAAATTAAATCCTAATTTCTTATTTTAAAGAAATTTGTTTTTTACTTCATTCTGATCAAAAATGCTCAAGATGTCTTAAGTGCCAAGAGACGATGATGCCTAAAGAAGACATTTAGTCCTGAAATTTTTTAACATTACACAGATTTCCGGTATTTTCGGTTTGTATCTTAAAAAAATAGAATGAAATATAAATATGGATGGACATTAAAACTTCTAAAACAACAAGTCTGGTGGTGATGGCCTAAGACTTTTGCACAGTACTGTATATTGAATTTGCGCTGCTCGGAAGAGAAGTCAGCAGCCTCCACTGCCCATGACCCTGGTCCTACCAAATTATGTCCTGGTGCCACCAACTATAAAACTTTGTGTGGGAGTCAGGATCTTCATAATACACACACACACACATAAACACACAAACACACACACACACACACACACACACACACACGCATAAACACACACAGTCTTCATTCTTCTTTAACAGAAACATTTGCTTAGTAGATCACAGAGACACACAGAAAGTTTCCCACAGTCTGGTTTCCCTGTCGACTCGAGCGCTCATAAGTCAATGGGAAACAGGTCTGTCTCTCGCCCTTTCTGTCTCTCTCTCTCTCTGTCTTTCTCTCTTTGTTCGACTCTCTGCTTCGTCATTCCCATGAAAATTTGCAAGCAAATTGTGACCCTCTGTGACCTCATTCTCTCTCACACAGCCTGTGAGAATAAGAGTGTATGTGCGTGTGTGTGCGTGGATGCGTGCGTGTGTGTGCGTGGATGCGTGCGTGTGGATGCGTGCATGCGTGCGTGTTATACTATGGTACATCATAAGATACAAAGTTTGTTCATCATCTCTCATAAAGTAGCAGAAGAGATCATGATCAGAAATATTGAGATCCTGGAGAAAATAAATATTATGTCACTCATCATCATTTATATCACACAGATAAAGACCCTGAAATATTTGACATGTTGATATAAAGTAGATTAGAATGAGAGATGTTGTAAAATCTTTTAAAATAAATGGATCTTTTTTATTATTTTACATGAATGTCAAAGATGAAGGGTTGTAGTTTAGTATATGTTAGCTGTGATTGAGTTTTCTCTCTGACTCTCTGTAGATCTGCTGTGTTTATTATTATGGTCTATTCAGACAAAGAACAATCCAGTATTATGAGTTTATACCGTGGTATCCGTGTCTGGCACCCTGGCTGTGGCATATTTCACATCCGCACCCGTCAGCTGTCTTGACATCTTTTTGTTTTCATATGCAAAACTGAGTCTCTCAGACAATTCAGTCTAGACCCGTGGGCCGCTCCGCTCCTCCCCCTGTTACCCATCTGCCCACTTTTTCATTTGGGGTCTGTGGGTGTGGGTCAGCTCAGCTGTGGGAATTTGGTCTTCTTGTGTTAGTTTGACTCTGGACGTGAGAGGATCGAGTCGAGGGCTGAATTTGGCAACATGCAGCTTCATGCAGGCGACGGCTCGCAGCCGTGTGCGCAGACGCTGTGCAGATGTAAGTGATTTTGTTTCAGAGATGGACTTTATTTGATGTTTCTGAGGGTTTGTTATACGCTGTTATGAGCTAAGGATTGAAGCTTTATCTCTTCATATCATCCTGTGGTTGTCGTCTTGTTTTTGCTCATTGTTTTGGATGATGTGAGCTCAGTTTTCTGCATCTTAAACACAAACGGTCATTCTGCTATTGTTTAAGTTTATAATATCTGTGTGTTGGTGGGGTATCTAGTGTAGCTAAAGGTATGGTTATTTGAAACTTAGATGAGACTCTACTGATTCTGTCTACATGAATCAGTGTGAATCTGATTATGAGTCAAAAGTTTGCTGTCATTCACTCTGTTGTTTCTTACTAAATCTCTGTGTTTTGTTTAAGGATTTGTTCTTTAAAGATTTGTAAAGTGATTTCTATTTAGAAACAAACATTTGTTAGTTTTAGGCCTGCTCAATTATGAGGAAAATCATAATCACGGTTTGTAAAAACTCTTAATCATGATTGGTAAAATCATATCTGTGATTGGTAAAATCATAACCACGATTGGTAAAAGCATAACCGCAATTGGTAAAATCATAACCGCGATTGGTAAAATCATAACCGTGATTGGCAAAATCATAACCATGATTGGCAAAATCATAATTGTGATTGGCAAAATCAAAACAATGATTGGTAAAATCAACAGAGTAGTGGTGCCTTTAGACGTGCCATGCAAACACATCGGTCCAAAAGCACACAATTTATAATTGCACACTAATTGTTTTACCTCGATTATCTTGTTTTTGTAATTGTTTAAATCAAATATTTAATAAAAAATCAAAATGATAATTTGCACAGCCATAGTTAGTTAAAACTAAAAGGTTTTTCCGTTGCGTTGTTCAAAAATGTGCCAGGCACATCAAAAACATGCACTTTCCCCACCACTGATGGAAATTAAGAGAAAACACTTCCCTTCCAATGACGCTTCCCTGACTAGTTTTTACGGTAATCTATATTTCTGCTATTATCCACTAGGTGGCGCTCTTACCCAACGTATAAAAAACTAATTTAAGAACATAGAAAACTCATTTTTTTATCATCAATCTGAATCTGATCTCTAATAAAAGATCAGATGCATTTATCTGATTTTTTTTCAAGAAACCTACCCCTATTTAAGAGATTATAAAAAGAGAACAAGTGAAGATAGGATGAAATGGTTTTTTTTTTTCATTTTATATGTTGTATGATTATATATTTAAAGAAGAACATTTTACTTTTTGATGTAAATGTGGGCGCTGCCATCTTTGAGCTGTTTTGTATAAAATGTCTGGTATAAGTTAATACTTAAGTTAAGTTTGAATTCTCAGGACCCCAAAATAGTATTGTTGTGTAAACAAACAGCCAAGCCACATAATTAGTTGTGTTCACAGCCTCTCAAGCAATGTTTGACATGAAGACATTTGCATATATGTGCCGATATGTGTTTGTGATTTTGTGTGTCTTTTATTTGTGCAGCTCAGCTGGAGTTTGTTCAGATTCTGGTGATTGTTGTGGTGATGATGATGATGGTGGTGGTCATCACATGTCTGTTAAATCACTACAGACTCTCAACACAATCTCTTATCTCCCGTCACGGACGAGCGAGACAACGTCACCTACCCCTAACATCGGTAAGAGACACAAACACACACACACACACACAGACACACACACACACACACACACACACACACACACACACACACACACACACACACACAGACACACACACACACACACACTCACTCTCTCTCTCTCTCTCTCTCTCTCTCTCTCTCTCTCTCTCTCTCTCTCTCTCTCTCTCTCTCTCTCTCTCTCTCTCTCTCTCTCTCTCTCTCTCTCTCTCTCTCTCTCTCTCTCTCTCTCTCTCTCTCTCTCTCTCTCTAATAGTCGTCTGACAGCAGGTGTCAAATCACAGTGGAGTCGTTGCTCTAATTTTAGTTTGGGTCACATTATCAGACTCATGACTCACGCTGGGATGTGTGTGTTTGTGTGTGTGTGTGTGTGTGTGTGTGTGTGTGTGTTGTGTGTGTGTGTGTGTGTGTGTGTGTGTGTGTGTGTGTGTGTGTGTGTGTGTGTGTGTGTGTGTGTGTGTGTGTGTGTGTGTGTGTGTGTGTGTGTGTGTGTGTGTGTGTGTGTGTGTTTGTGTGTGTGTGTGTGTGTGTGTGCATGTTTGTGTCTTTATTTGTTCTGCATGTGTTTGTGTCTGTGTTTATCTTGTGATAAAAGAATTTTTAGGACATTCAGTGATTTCCTGTTATTGAGCATCAGTGAATGAGAGTTTTAATCCACAGCTCTCTGATCTTACTGAAGAAATTCTGACACCTGCTGGTTGTTGTTGTTCAGCTCATTAGAAAAACTGCAGTCACTCTTGACTTTCAACATCAGACATTTCTGTGTCCACCTTAGGAGTAATGTGACATATTTCCCTTTTTTAATAGTCGGCCGAGTGGTAGCAGTAGCACTCATCACACATAAATAAAAAAAACTATTATGTACTATTATGTAAATTATGATAAATATTTACTACACACGCCATGTAATCCAGTGTGAGGATGAAATGAAGAAGTGTCCTGATACATCATATGAAGATATATTCAATCATTTTGTGTTGTTTGTTAAAGTTGATGGGTCTTTGATGCGCAACTATAAAAGCAGAGAGGTATAGCAGCATCTGTACAGTGAGTCAGTCGAGTGTTTGTATCTGAAAATACCAAGACTTCATATTTTTTTACATTTTCAGGCGATGCTTTTAAATGTCACAACTGTCCCCTGGTGTAAGGGTTTTTTTTTAAACGGCAATTTTATCTGACTTGTATGAGTTTTTATGGCGACACATCAAGCTTATGACGCGGTCCGACAGTCAGCAGCATCTTTATCATTCAACACATTGTGAGTTATTTCAACAAACCATAATAAACATATTAAATTATTATTTGTATTCAGTATTGCTTTCGTTTTATGAAAATATCATTACATTGCCGCTTATGCCCTAGATGGAGACATGAGCTTATGACATTATTTGCTTATTTTAAAATGATTAGCTTTTTTATCTGAAACTTAACAAAAGTACGCAAAAACAGATGAACTCTTTCCTTGCCAGTATTTTTTATGATTTTCACAAAAATGTAATGCCTTCCAGAAAACGTTCTTTAAATATAAAAAACATACACTATATCAAATGAAAGAACAAAACCCCTGCTTTCAAACGAACAGAAAATCTCTTTGTTCTCTTTTATCACATCTAAAATATGCATAGGTTTCTTCAAAAATACCAAATTTTGACTTTTGATAGAGATCAGATTCAGAGAGATGATCAAAACATACACAGAGTTTGAGCGGTTTGACCTAAGGGAATACTTCAGTGTTTTATAAGTTGGGTAAGCGCGCCACCTGGTGGATAATAGTGGAAATATGGATTGCTGGAAAAACTTATCAATGGCTGGGAAAGAGTTAAGAACCTTTATAAACATTTAACTAATAAGCAGTTTGTCATTTATGACACATTTTTGTAATAATATATAATAGCAGAATAAATAAAATGGCAATAAGAGAACCATTAGATTTAGTGGCTCACCGGACGTTTTACACAAAAGAGCTGAAAGATGGCGGTGCTCACATTTACATCAAAAATAAAGTGGTATCGACCCGATGCAATTATGTTTTATTCACACAAAATTGTTCCTTGCAGTGTCAATAAAAAAGCTAAACACAAAGTTAAATAACAGAATAAAGCAGTAAAATATCTACTTCTAATGGAAACACACAGCATCAGGTCAGATTGATTTTCTCTTATATGATGACATCAGTCATTGTGTTCTCAGTTCCCCATAGTTTGATAGGATGTTAAATGTCTGGTTACATCACTAACTACCTCACAATACTATAACCAACATATACATTCATATATTTGTGTCCGCACCATACAGCTCTGGTGTGTTTTTTAGGAATGTTTCTCACTTATAATGTTGACCGAGTGATTTTCTCTTTTACAGGACGTCAGTTTGTGGTCATCTGATGGTACAGGATCTTCTGGTGAGGTAAATGTCAATCAATCAATCAATGAGTCTTTATCATGAGGTCACTCTTGTGTGCAGTCATCAGAGTTTCACTCCTCTTGTTTCTGTCTCTCCAGCAGGTGTATACACCTCGACCCCCCGACCGCGCCCCTCCTTACCTCCAGCGTCAACGTCTGCCCCGCTTTCAGCCCACTTACCCTTACCTGCCCCACTCCATCATCGATCTTCCCCCGACCATCTCGCTGTCAGATGGAGAAGAGCCGCCGCCCTACCAGGGTCAATGCACGCTTCAGCTCAGAGACCCGGAGCAGCAGCTGGAGCTCAACAGGGAGTCGGTCCGAGCTCCTCCCAATCGCACCGTATTTGACAGTCCGCTTACAAACTCTTCTCTGCGCCCACCGAGCGTCAACGCGGGCATCAGCGCTGGCAGAATGGAGGGCGCACCGCCCGCTTACAGTGAAGTAATAGGGCACTACTATCACCCGACATCATTACCGCAGACCGCCGGACCCGGTGCAGGAGTGGTTCGGGGTGTACTGCAGCTGACCCCGCCCCGAATCATCCGCACAGACAGCAAAAACACCCGCGACAAAGAAAAACACAAAGCACAGCAGGTCTGATATCAGCGTTGAGAGAAGTGACGTCCGTCAGTATGAAGCTCTGGTGTTTGTGGAGGAAAAGCATGAAAGACTTAAAATGGCTGCTCGTTCTCTTCCAAATCTTGCCCACTTTTTCCTTTTCAACTAAAACCTTGCTGATGAAAGTTAAAGGTTAAACATTTACTCTAAATATTTCCATGTTATTCATCGTCAGTGCCGTTTTATTTTTCATCCTGAGTGACTGTGGAGAGTTTGGATATCTTCCTTTAGATGTTTTCATGTCATCCACGGTGTGCTGTATGTACAGACTGCATGTGCTTATTTAAACTGTGCTGTATGTGTTTATGTGTGTGTGTTTGTCACACGCTGGTCTATGCATTAATGTATGTGCGTGTATATAGGCTACTATATAAATATATACAGTATATACATGTATATCAAAGGCAGAAAAGACAAACGTAAAAAGCACCATTTCAGAGTTATTTATATAAATGTCTAAAATTGCACTATTTTAATATAAGAATCTGAGGCTTTGAGCAGTCCACAAATCACAAGACAGAAAGACATTGGACTGAAGTGTGTGTGTGTGTGTGTGTGTGTGCGTGTGCGTGTGTGCGTGCGTGTGTGCGTGCGTGCGTGCGTGTGTGTGTGTGTGCGTGTGCACGTTGACCAGTTGCCCTTAACCACACAAAGCCGTCGATGAAGACGGATCTATTAAACCTGTGCTTCACGGCTCGACAGAACAAGTCTTAAATCAGCTGAGAGTTCTAGAGATCAAAACTAAAGTCATCTAAACTAGTCAAACAACTAGTCAAAGAGGCTTTAAGAAAAGTTCTAGTTTAGTAGAAGTAGTTTAGTTTAGTTTTTTAATCCGAGCTCTTTTCCATTCTGCCTTAGGTTTTCTTGAGCTCTGTGTGAGATAAATTCACAATCATTGATGTTTAGAGCAGCGGTTGAGAGATTTTCTTCTGTTCGGCTGGGAAACTTTCTGTCGGCTCGGCTCGGCTCGAGCGTCTCTAAAAGCACTTTATAGACATGTGGGAGAAAAATGATCTGTAAGCCATGATTTCATTGAGAGGAAAAGAAACTAAAGCAAATGAATATGCAACTGTTTCCTCGCTGGCTGGAGTCAGATTGATAACATCCACCATCTTCTGTAAGAGAGAGATTTTGGGTGGTACACAGATTAGTGGCACATCGATGAATCAATCCAAATGTAACCCAATCTCATTCATACACTGCCAAATACTGACTCACGGGACAGCTGCCAGTCTCATGAATCATCTCAGTCTGACCCGTGAGGGAATATTCCTCTGGTTTATTTTTACTTACTGAAGGATTGCTCTTCATTAAACACAATTGAACATGATCAGATTCAGAGACGCTTCACTTCAACACGTATAAAGGTGTTGTCATGGTTCGATTCAGATCTTATGATCAAAAGATTTGGATGAAACCGCACCTTTATGTCTGTTTGAATCCCATTCACTGTCATTGTATGGATTAAAAACAGCTGAATCTTTCCTCACATAGGTCTTCTTGTTTCTTTTGTGTTTGATTGAATTGTTCAAATGAAAGTGATTCAGTTCAATCGAAGCTTGATATTATAAACAGAAAGTGAATGTGTGCCGATGGTGATCCTCTCTACAGATTGACACGAGGTCTTCCCTTTACAGAGACGCCCGTCTTATACCCGCTGACACGTCAGTGTGACCTGATCCTTAGGTCAGCCAATCAGGTGACTGCTGACAGGAAGTGATGTCGTATGATAGTTTAGTGGAGAGAGTTGCAATATACCGACTATTTGCCTTTTGATAATGTAGTTTATTAAGATAAAGTTGTTCTTTTTCCTTTTTTTCTATGATTTTCTGTATATAAATAATGTTAACTTACTCTTTGTATTAGTTGCCTTCAGTTTGTTAAATGGTCAGATATTGTTTGAGAGACTAGTTAAAGTGTGCCTTTGAGCAGTCAGTAAAACCTCACGTGTGTGTGTTTGTTTTTATTGTTATTCCTCTGTTGCCTTCGAACTGTCCCAATATCTTATCCAACAAATCTGCATCTTCACGTAGACGTCTAAAGCACAAGATGAAGTCAAACGCTGTTGTTGTTATTTTATCTTCAATCATCTTCATGTTGCGTTAAGCTTTTACTTCTCAGTTTAAGTGAATCTGGAGTCACTCCGGTTTGGACCTTTAGTTTACTGACTCGTCTCATATTCTTCATCAAATAACTGAAGCGTTCCCTGTTAAGAGACATTTCCAAAGATGCACTTTCTCCATTGAACCCTTTGAGGTGATTTAAAGGGCCAGATGGAGATCTCAGCTCTTAAATGATGTTTGTGTTTCTGTCTGTGATTAAAGGCCATTCAACATTTCTGTGGGTTTGCAGTATGGACAGATTTGTTGGACTGCAGTGATATTTTTGGGGTTATTTGTTTTCATCTCCAGCTGTAATCAGCAATAACCATTGACATTCATGACCTTAATGTTTTATGTTTCATTTTATTTATATCACATCCTGAAAAGTGTTACTACATTTGAATCTTTGTTGTTATGAGAGCAGTTGAAACACATGTTATACAATCTAATACATTTCAATTAGCTGCCAATCAAACAAATAAACATTTTATAAAAACATACATTAGGTGCTGCTGTTGTTTTTCATTCATGAACAGTTAATACAGTAAAACATGGACTATAATACACTTCTAACATTAAATGTTTGCTTTTAATCCTCATGACATTTTTAAATGTTTTTGATATCATTCCTGTACTTCTTTAGTTCTCCCACTGTGTGGCGCTATAGGAGATGAGATTCAGTGAAGATTATTCACAGTTCAATCCAGTAGATGTCAGTCTCTCATCTTTCTGAATGATGAAAACCTTCAACAGAATGAATGAGAAGTTTTTGTGTGATTCATTAATCTGAACTGATATTACAACAAACATTAACAAACTAAAAAACCTTGTGTTACTCACATTAATGGAGATGAATTTTGCTCCTGGCTGTTATAAGATCATGGGTTTGAACCCTCATCGTGATTAAAAAGAAATGTATAGCTGATATTGAAGTCTCTGCCATATGCATAAATTTAATGAATCATTATCTTATCGATTATCTTGATGATCATTTATTCATTCCTTGAACTGCATTCAAAATTTCAACTTATTTATTTCCTATAAATTTATAAATGTATAAATGAATTTGTTAGATAAGTGAAAGTATTCAAGAATGAATTGAATGTTTAAAAGCTGCTCTGATGAAGTGAAATCCCTATGAATTTAGACTCAAACATTTCACCAAATATCAATTTTGAATAATAAATGATTTGACTAAAACTAATATAAGATTGCAACTAGTAAAATATCTCAATATACACATGTACATTAATTATGGTTAGTAAGTGAAACATCTGTCTGTCATGTCATGTTTAGCTGTGGTGACCTGATGATCCAGTATCAGTTAATGACGTCACTTTCACCTCAACTCATCTGATCTCTCAGAAATGTGCTTTAAGTTATATTTGCTAAATATTAAAACCATTCATAAATATTCATAGCAAAAATAAGCATATTTAATAGTGTTTCTCTTATTATTCTGCAAACACACTGGTTTATATGTGTAAGTAACTGCTTTTATAAAGTGTACACTAGTATTATACAATATTCACTAATATGGAGATTTTGTGCTTTTCTTTGAAGTCAGGTCATTGTGATCCGGTCTCATGTGGATTAAACCCGTGGACTCATAAACCTTGACTTGTGTTTGTAAATCTCTGTGTTGAATGGTTTATGATGTGATAAGATGAACTACAGTACATGTTTAAATGCTGATGCACACATATAGTAGATTTGAGGTGATTTGATCTGACTTGCTAATATTGTTCACATGGGTGAGTTAATGTCTAAACAGCTATAGCATAACTCACGTACAGATAAGAGTGAGAAAAACATGTTGTTGTTCCTGAGATATCTGTCTTAATCTTCATCAGCAGAGACTGAACGTACCGACACGACGATCATCTGTTTTCTGTTTGTTCAGGGCTTTAGTAAACATGGGTGTTAGTTACTAAAGATCTTATTTCAGATGAGAAACTAAATCAACACTTCTTCAATCAATCAAATGATGGGAAGCATGCAGCTGATTGTAACCATTGACTTCCATAGTAGGAAAACAAATATGATGGAAGTCAATGGGTACCATCAACTGTGTGCTTACCATCATTTATTAAAATATCTTCTCTTGTGTTCATCAAAATAAAAAAACTCATACAGATTTAGATCAACACAAGGATGAGAAAATTATGACAGAATTTACATTTTTGGGTGAACTATCAATGACTTTAACACTAGTATATAGTTTGGAATTAGAGGATTTGTTTACTAACAAAATTAAATACCTCCATGTACTCCATCCTAAATGTTCATTATATAATATTACACTCTTAGAAAGATCTTTTTGTCTTAAAAACACATAAATAAAATAAAAAACAAGTAACAAAAGTAACACAAAATGTGTTGTTTCCATAATAACAAAGAGATGAGACAACGCATGTAGTGTGTGTTGTCCCAGAATCAACACTAATGTCTTGTTTTTAACACGTCTGTTCTTCTAAGAGTGTATTTGTTACATTATTTAAATAAGAAAATATATTTAAATAAGCCTATAACTTTAAATACTCCATCCTAAACTATTCTTTGATTTTTGCTTTTCAGTTGTGAAAAGTTATAAATATAAATCAAATGAAATTGAACTGAATAAGGTTAAGCGGTGAACAGATGTGTGACTGTGATCCGGTTACCCATCATGCTCTGCTCAACACTGATATGAGTTCACCTTTGATGTTTCTGCTGTTGCAGCAAAGCGTCACAGGCAACATTATCACAAACATTTCTGCAGAATAAACATGAACTACGTTTGATCAGCGTCACTCACTGACATGAATGAACTTCTGCTCACCACTGAACCAAACCAAACCAGATCTGCATTACAGCTAACTATCAGTACTGAAAACACACTGGCCTAACAACACCAACAACTGCAAACATTACATCAATGATGATCTTTTATTGTGAAAGTTTTCACATGAATCAGTATTTCACATTTCACTTTACTAAATCAACTAAATGATATGTCAATGAATCAGAAATTATGCCATTTTATATAACACTTTATCTGTGAGATAACAGTAAATAGGTAAAAAAAAAAGTGAATTTTGTAATTCCAGAACTACAATAATAATAAAACCCCATCACATTACAGTAACAAGATGTGTAGTTCATTCATTGTAGATAAAGTTTCTCATCCTCCCTCTCTTTTGCATTTGGTCACAAGTTTTCATCAACATCACATCGTACTGTCTGTAATGTCTAATCCAGGGGTCTCCAACGTAGTGCCCGCAGGCACCAGGTAGCCCGCACAGAGTCTGTGAGGTGCCCGCCAAAGCAAATTCTAATAATAGTCTCAATTTTAATATGTATTCATTACATATTTTTTATTGGCTTGTTTTTCGTATGTTAACATTTTAAACAATACTAAAACATATCAAAAAGTAAAATAAAAGAAAATCAACAAGTGAAACAAAAAATGTTTTGAGTAGACTACGGTATATAAAAAAGTAGCCCTCCACATTGTTTTATCCATTGTGGTAGCCCTTGCCCACAAAAAGGTTGGGACCCCCAATCCAACCCTGACGGTCTTCAGGAGAAATGTCTCAACACCTGCACACGTTCACAGTCATCATCCGGTCATGTGAATGATTGTCATACAGTAAATGTTTGGAGATGGATGTGGCTCCTCTATGGGGTTTTACTGTAAGAAAGGAGACTGTGGAGGCAGAAACAGCAGTGATATCCTGAGATCTGAAGTAAACCCATCTGTGAATGCAGCGGAGCGCTGGGACGACACATCATCCCAAACAACACAACATAACACAACACAACACAACACTACACACAACACAACACAACACTGAAGTTAGAGAAGTTTGGTGCCCAGTTGCTGTCCATGATTCAGAAGAGAAAAGAGTCTCACTGTAGTTTGTGTAACAGCAAATCATCATCCTGATTTTATGTTAGCTCCTCTTTGGTCTGGGATATTCACTCTATGTCCGATCACATTTCTTTTCTTGCATTTTCTGCTCAAATTTCCTAAATATTCAAAAAATAACTGCATGCAATTTGCCATCATTTTGTTTTTAACCTTTTTAAATGCAGTGTGTTAGAATTTAAAAAAAAAGGCGCTGTAAATATCTCCAGGAGTAAAATCTTCATCAGAACTCACAACACATTTCTTTGTATTTGTTCAAATGATTATAATTTGACTTTTATTTACAGGTTGACTGAGAATCTTTATCTGATCATCTTCAAGTATTAAACCCCTTAAAGTTCCTGAAATGGAGGGGTTCATTGTAATGTTAAATGTGAAACACAGTAGGCAGTCTGCCAGCCCAGAACTGAATGAGATGAATGTACTGTGAGAGAAACATTGCATTATTTGACAGAAACTTCATGAAATAAAACAACTCAAAAACAAAAAGCTAAACATGTCCCATAACTTTGGAAAGCTGAGATTCTTGTGATTTAAATGCTGTAAAGCCTTTTAGGATACACAATGAGTGTCCTTTGACCCTAAACAAATGAATTATGTTTCTAATGACTGTTTTATCTCAGTGATATTTATTACTGCTGCTGGTCATCAAGGAAATCTTCAGCAATATTCAGGAGGATTAATGAATAATGGTGATATATTACAGACCTGTCTACTACTGAAAACACAGAAACATACAACATACTACAAATAAACTTTTATTAAGATGGACATCATAAAACATCATAGAAATAGAAAAATAAACATTCATACATTAAAGGTGACATAGAATGATTGAAGGAGTATTTATCCTTGTTCTGTGATGTGACATGTAGACAAAACAAATTTTGTTTGGGTCTGTAATGCCTTAGAAGCTTCCTAAAAACCTCTCTCAGATAGCTCTATTAGGGTGGGGGATTTTAAACAAGTGGTTTTGCACCTATTTGGCTCCCCCTACTGGCTTAACTTGCAATCTCATTACTGATTGGCTGACTTTGCTGTAGTTAATTATTTTAAAGTGGAGGGTCATTTAGATGCCTGTGATGTCATAAGCATCAGTTTTTCAGTTTGGGCCGTTTTCTGGCTGACATTTCTAAAAGAGGAATTTCTATGAGACTGAGATGTTTAGCA
Organism: Paramisgurnus dabryanus; assembly: GCF_030506205.2. Taxonomy (NCBI): domain Eukaryota; kingdom Metazoa; phylum Chordata; class Actinopteri; order Cypriniformes; family Cobitidae; genus Paramisgurnus; species Paramisgurnus dabryanus. Next base: position 29,042,486 of record NC_133343.1, on the reverse strand, counting down.
TGTTTAGCACTTTTTGTATGTTTGTTTAATGTGGGTAGACTACCATTATTCAACAAAGACAAGGTAAAAATGGTTTTTCATTCTCTGTCCCCTTTAATCATAACAATAAAATCCTTGGAGTTCTTCACTATACAGTGAATATAATCATTTAAATAATGTTAAATAAACACAATCCTTTCATACATGTTTAAATATCTCACACACATCAGATGTTTCTGCATGAACATTTAAAACAGCAGAAATCAAACCCATAACTAAACAAACGTCATGTGTTTTTCTTTAGGAGCTTCATGATATTCTCCTAACTCTCTGGGCCAGCAGCTCCAGCTGTCTCTCCATCTCTGCAGGAAGATCATCGTTAACCTCACGCTCAAAGTACGCTTTGATCTCCTGAACCTCCTCAGTCCAGAACTCCGCTGAGAGGTCAAAGAGTTCACGCTGATCCACGGCATCCGTCAGACCGCTGAGGTTCAGCGAATCGCAGGCGGGCACGTAACCGACCGCCGAGGGCATCGCTCCCGTCTCTCCGTTTATCCTTCCAAACATCCACTGCAGAACTCGAATGTTCTCCCCGTATCCGGGCCAGAGGAAGCGTCCGCTCGAGCTCTTCCGGAACCAGTTGACGTGGAAGATTTTGGGCAGTTTGGCGTTTGGATGTTCCTCCATGCTCAACCAGTGAGCGAGATACCGACCAAAGTTATAGCCGAAGAACGGTCGCATGGCAAAGGGGTCGTGCATGATCACCTTACCTGTGCAGAAGAGAAAAAAAAACACATTTCTAGATCATTCAGACAAACACAAAAAACTGTTTTTCACTAAATGAACACATGCACAAATGTTTGCTTTTATATAGTTTGACTAAAACCTTGTGAGTCATGAATCACTGAATCAGAGTTGTTTAATGAGTCACAAAAATCACAAAATCAAACTCAAAAGCTGAAATAAAAGATGCCTTTCAATAAGAGCCGGAAAACTGATGAAGCAAAAGTGTTAAAGATCATCTCACCTTTGTGTTCAGCAGCGGCTGTGGCTTCAGATCTCATAGCGGCTCCTACGAACACTCCGTGTGCCCAGCTGAAAGCCTCGTACACCAGCGGGACGCCCTGAGGCCTGCGACCCCCGAATATAATGGCTTCAATAGGGACGCCCTCGGGTGACTCCCACTGCGGGTCGATGATGGGACACTGCCGAGCCGGAGTGCAGAAGCGAGAGTTAGGATGGGCGCTCGGTTCACCTGGAACACACAGCAGACGATATGAGCGAAAGAAATCAAGAGATAGAGATCTGAACGGTTGAGATTGATTGAGCGATGATACCGACCATCCTCGGGTGTCCAGGGTTTGTTCTTCCAGGATTTCAGCGTCACTCCCTCTGAAAGATCCTCATCCATTCCCTCCCAGTAAACTCCACCATCGCTGGTCTCTGCCACGTTGGTAAAGATGGTGTTTTGGCTGATGGTCTCCATTGCATTTGGATTGGTTTTGGTGGAGGTTCCCGGTGCCACGCCGAAGAATCCGTTCTCAGGGTTGATGGCTCTGAGATTTCCTTTAAAAGCACAGATTGAAAATGCAGCTTCTCACGTCTCTCATCTAAACCTCGGTTAACAACCCAGTACAGCCACACAATAACAGATGAGTTCATACCTTCTTTGTCAAACTTCATCCAGGCTATATCGTCTCCGACACACTCCACTTTCCATCCAGGTAAGGACGGCTTTAACATGGCCAGGTTTGTCTTTCCACAGGCACTCGGGAACGCAGCCGCAAAGTATTTCTTCTGTCCGGCCGGGTTAGTGATGCCCAGAATCTGCACGAAAACATCAACATACAGCACATTAATAACTCACTCAGTCTGAATTTAATACGTTTATATTCCCATAATTCAATAAACATTACGTTTCACACACATGACAAAATAAACTCAGTGATTTGTGTGTTTTTGCACTGACCAGCATGTGTTCGGCGAGCCAGCCCTCCTCTTTTGCCATTCGGGATGCGATTCGAAGGGCGAAACACTTTTTTCCAAGCAGCGAGTTTCCACCGTACCCGCTTCCGAAGGACACGATCTTCCTCTGGTCCGGGATGTGAGCGATGAGCGTCAGGTCCGGATTACACGGCCAATTATTTACCAGTGGCTCTGAAAGAGGAACGTTTGGGAATGTTAAATAAGTAGACATGTTCCTGCTCATTACATTGTTATTCACTGTAAGTTATTTTGGATGAAAGCAGTTTGAATGTTGACTTACTCTTGAGAGGAAGAGGACAGCCGACCGAATGCAGACATTGCACAAACTCTCCGTTCCCGAGAACGCTCAACACAGATTTGCCTATTCTGGTCATGATCCTCATACTCGCCACAACATACGGAGAGTCGGTCAACTCCACTCCGATCTTAGACAGCGGAGATCCGACTGGACCCATACTGTACGGAATCACGTACATGATACGACCTACAAGGAAAAATATGGTTACGATGATACCATGATGTCCATAACAAACACTACACGGGAATCTTCTTGCGATGCTTCCGGACCTTTCATGCATCCAGGAAATCGCAGGTTCATGGCTTTGTCCCATTCCTCCTTTGACATCCAGCGGCCGAGCTGACCGGCTCCACATCCACGCGGCGATGGAATGGCGTCTCGCTGATCCTGAGTCACGATAACCGTCTTACTCTCCACACGAGCGACGTCGCGAGGATCCGTGCGAGCCAACCAGCTGTGATGATGACATCAGCGTTCAGTAAACACACATTGAGATCTTCAACATTTCTAAGAGTCAGTTTCCCAGACAGGGTTTAGATTAATCCAGGATTAGGCTTTAGTTATATTAGACATTTAAGTAGTTTTTACAAACATACCTACAGAACACAATACTGGTGTGCATCTTTAGACAAAACAATGACACTAATATATTTTAAGATGTGAGTGCAAGTTGTTATTAAATGAAGGCAGCTCAAACATGTATTTTAATCTGGGACTAGGATAAGATGTGTACATGAAACCGGCCCATAATGTTCTTCAGCACAATCCATGACTACAAGCACATTCACAAATCAGTACTGAAGAACACAAAATGTCCTCATACAGATAATAATATAACACGACTGAACCGTTGTCATACCAGTTCTTGTATTTGGGCAGATTCCTGATAACCCCCTGCTCCACTAAGAGGGCGAGAATGGCTCGGTTCTCCTCATCAGAACCGTCACAGATGTGCAGGGCGTCGGGCTGACACAGCTTCACGCTGCTCTCAATGAACTCTCTGAGGCTGGAGCTCAAAGACGATAAATCGCCCTGAACAACTCTGATAGCACTCTGGTTTTGGGACTGCAGCTGGGGAGGCATGATGATGATGAAGATGAGAGGATGATGATGAGAAAAACAACAAGGGTCCTCACAGGAGTCCTATAGCAACAACAACACAGAAGAAGAAGAAAATGATGAATTATTACTGTATTATACACTGTAGTTTATTTTTAATTTAATGTATTTTAAAGAATTTCATGAATATCATTTCATTACACAATGAATGTATAGTTTATATAATCTCTCAATATAAAAACATCTGAATGATTTTACCTTCAGTGTTCCTGTAGAAGCATGAGATCTTAGAGATGTTAGAGATGTTCTGATCATTGTGTGGACCACTGAGGGGTATAAATACCCTAAAACTCTGAAGGAGGGGGGGAGGAGGAGAACACACACACACACACACACACACACACACACACACACACACACACACACACACACACACGCGCACACACACACACACACACACACACACACGGGCCAAACTACTACAGAGAACACGCCACGAGACAAAAGTCACTCAGTAATCCGCCACAAACACGTCGTCATATCTTCCGTAAATCATTGAATTATTTCACTGTACGTTTGTACCCGGGCCAAACTGAACTGACCTCTGACCTGTACAGCCGTGACGCAACAGCTCCACACGCAGGATCACCTGGTGACGTCATGAGCAGCTGGATGTCGAGCGCTGATTGGTCGCTCAGCTGAAGGCTCGCCTCGCATGACATGATTAAAAACGATGAATTAGTTTTATTTCCATCCATCTTACAAACACCGTTTCACTCATTTCTACAAATCTACACTTTATTAACTTAAGATTCAGTTCATATATTTATATAACATATTAATAACATTTGAAATAACTTTGTCATCCTGAATGTATTGTTGTTTTAATGTTTTTAATTATGATCTGAGAAAGTGATAGCCTATTATTTATATGTATAAAAATGTATATCAACCCTGACGAGATCTTAAACTTTATTATTAACATGTACAGATGTGTTTGTAGAATAAGAATCGATGTTAACATGTCATACGTAACATAACTGAGACTATTTGTCATAAGCAGATTATATAATGTGCCTTTTATGACTGACATTAAGCCTACAATTTATAAATAAGACAATATAAATATGAACTATTTGGATAAATACAGTAAGCCTTTATGTCATAAATAAACAAATGGAAAGTTGAAGACGACGTGTCGTGCTTATCTAAAGAGTTGTGTTTGTTTTTCTACAGAAAACAGAACAACCAGATGAGTTTACTGACTGCTCTTCTCTCAATAACATCTGATAAGCTGTCATAAATCAAGTCAATGTACAGCTGGCTATTGTAAAAACTTTTTGACAGATACTTTTATGGTATGCGGCTTTTTTCATACTGTATGTTTAAAGCCTGATCTTATTTCCCATACAGAATTCTTTAGATAAGATTATGATCTGTGACCAAAATAACAATGTACATTTTTATTTGATCCTAAATGTTATCATATAAAAGACATCAAATAAATCAACAAATATTTCAGATTCTGCACCGTTCTCTGTCTGGCTGTAGAAACTTGGCATCAGGGTTTAGTTTTTTAGCAGTTTTGTGTTTAAGAGCTGCTTCATACAAAGAGCTTCTGGTTTCCATTAAAGCACAAGAAGAAACCTCAGATCCTGCTGGAGAACATCAGGTATCTTCAGAGAGAGAATTCAGTTCGATGCTGATTATTTAATTTAGCTGAATCAGATACAGACTTTAGTTGAATAATATTGTTGATTCTGATTAAATACATTTCAACAGGTTTGCCATCAATTGATAATAATCAGCTAAACAATCACTTAAACAGTGGTTCTTAAACTGGGGGTCCCCAGTGTTATTACATTTTATAAAATACATTCATTTATCATCAATTCTGTGTAATTAAACCTTTGAAAAATAAGGCTATTAACCAGCATTACATTGTATATTTTAATAAAGTTTAACCATGTTTATTTAATTCAAATGTTATGTTTTATGTCATAGATTTATTTGGGGGGCCACGAAGGGCACAAGTGGGGGCCACACGCAAAAAAAGTTTGAGAACCACTGCTCTAAAGTCTTTCATGCAATGGCACAAAAGTCAGATATTACAAACACCTGCACAATAACCAGGTCTAAATAACCAACCACTAACTAAATGACTATTCTGTATTTGAACAGTTCTGAACCCAACACAGTTTTGTTAGAGAGAAGTGCTTACACAGGCTTGGATGATAAGTTATGCAATTCAACCGTGAGATATGGAGCGCATGTTGTAACCTCGCTTCACCCTGTGTCCAGTTTATCAGCACATATATATAACATATATATATACAGCAGGCTGGATGGAAATTCAGATTCAGATTCATTCATTTTTTTTCTCATAGAGGAAATTTGTTTCCACAGTCTGTGCTGTGATACTAAAACATACATATGACTCCTACATTTTCCACCCAATGCAAATCTACACATTTTAACATAAAAACAAACATATACATATTAACATACACATAAAAGATAAAAGTTCACCTGAAACTCAGATTGTACACCTCAGTACAGTCCTTGTATTAATATATGTGTGTGTTACCCAGAGGTGTTAGTAGCAGCAGGGTGATTCATTAATCACAGAGGATACAAAACTCTTTCCAAAGCTTGTTGGGTATCTGTCTGTATTTGTGACCTGATGGTAGAATAACGCAAGCATTGAGAGGATGACTGGGGTACTTTATTATACCATTTGCCCAGTGAATAATGGCTGCATCAGCTGATTATATGAAAGTTCATAGAAAAGAATTGAATGTTTCAGCATATGAAGATAATATGATACTGACAGTCACCAGATTTCTCTATTTACTGTATCTTTACCACAGTGCAGTATCAAATGTTAATACTATGGTACTTTGCTTTAAACCTTGTCAACTCGAGATCCACTTTCCTGCAGAGTTTAATCCTGATCTGGATATGTCTGCTATTCCTGAAGACCTTGATTATCTTGCTCAGGTGAGTTTGATCAGGGCTGGAGCTAAACTCTTCAGGAAAGTTGATCTCAAGGGTCAAAGTTTGCATTATTGTATATTTATTGTGAACAAGAATACTTACAAGCAGGGGCGTCAGTTTGTGTTGAAAAGTGGTGGGGACAAAAGATCAGATGAAAAAACATTACAGCAGGACGGGAAAAATATTGAATAACGGCGCATCAAAAATGGGCATAGTGTAGGCCGGTCAACAACACAAAAATAACAGTTTCTGCAACACCAGCTCAACTGAACAGTGTCAAAGCCACCTAACTGTAGAAAACAGCAGAACCTTAAGTCAATGATTACAATGAAATTCATTACATATGTAAAAGAAAGCACACCATAACACAACATATGTGATCCTGTTCGTACACTGCAAAAAATGATTTTCAAGAAAAAAAAATTTGTAGTATTTTTATCTTGTTTTCAGTAAAAATATCTAAAAATTCTTAAAAATTCTCTTTTTCTTGATGAGCAAAATGACCTAAGAAAATAAGTCTAGTTTTTAGACCAAAAATACCACATGTAAGTGATTTTGTGCATAAAACAGGCAAGAAAATCTGCCAATGGGGTAAGCAAAAACAATCTTGAACATTTTTCTTAAACACTAAATTCAAGAAAAATTCAAGAAAAAAATGCTTACCCCATTGGCAGATTTTCTTGCTTGTTTTAGTGCAAAATCACTTAAATTTGATATTTTTGGTCTAACAACAAGATTTTTGCTCATCAAGAAAAAGCATCTTAATTTAGAATTTATTGAGAATTTTTTTCTTCGAATCTGACTTTCTTACTTAGTATTTTTGTCTTGTTTTCAGTAGAAATATCTAAAAATGTATTTTCTTGATGAGCAAAATTATGTAAGAAAATAAGTCTAGTTTTTAGACCAAAACTATACAATTTAAGTGAATTTGTGCTTAAAACAACCAAAAAATCTGTCAATGGGGTGAGAAAATTTTGCTTAAATTAAGTGTTTAAGAAAATATAATATTATTTTTAGATTTTTTTTCTCACCCCATTGGCAGATATTTTTGTTTGTTTCAATCACAAATTCACTTCAATTGTATATTTTTGGTCTAAAAACTAAACTTATTTTCTAAGTCATTTTGCTCATCAAGAAAAAGTATCTTAATTTAAGAATTTTTAGATATTTCTACTGAAAACAAGACAAAATACTAAGAAAAAGAAAATATTTTTTTTTGCATTGTATCCCTTTAAAACAAGCAAAAAATCTGCCAGTGCAATAAGAAAAATGTTCTTGAAATAAGTATCATTTTTCATGAACACTTAAATCATGAGCATTTTTCTTATTCCAAAGTCATTTTTGAGTGTAAGTCCCACAGGTATTGTTTGATTTTCAGAACATTTTAACCAAATGCTTTTAAAAAGTGGTGGGGACATGTCCCCAGCGTCCCCAGTGTAAATGACACCTATGCTTACAAGAACATGGTAATGCTACATGATGCAAGATGTCATTTTGATAAACCAATTTATTGTTACGTATTGATTAGTTGTATTATAAATTATAACTTAATTATTATTCTTTTTTTTTTTGTTATAGACAAATAAACTGAATTTGTCTTGTTGGTATCGAGCGCCACCTGCTGTCCACGTCACTCTGGTAAACTTTATATGTTGATTTTGTGATTGACAGTTTTCTACACAAGATCAACCTACAGAAGAGTAAAGAACATTCTGTGATAATATATCTTTAATATCTTTAACTGAATGAGATCATGTCAAAGATTGAAATTAGTTAATGATATTCTTAAACTCATTATTAGATGAGATCTGGTCTGCACGACACATCATTTAGTAATATTATTTAGTTTACTTTAAATTTTATCTTCATGTATGGGTTTTAAAACAACTGTAATGAATATACAGAGGCCGTTTCTCAATCTGAAAGTGTTTTTTATTGCAACGTTTCTCATTGCACTGATACATGTTGTATTATGGCAAATAAAAAATAATAATAAAGAGGCTGCAGCTTTCGTTTTGAGAAACGGGCAGACAGCCACAGGTCTCAGATCAGATCAGTCTGAAGGTGTCACCAGAAACTCATTCCGTCGACACACACGCGACGACACTTCAGTTCCGCCGTAGCTTTGCTCTCTGAGGCTCCGCGTGACAGAAGAACGGAACGGAACCGAACCGAACCGGTGTCATGAGCTCTGAGAACTCGAGTGCAGAACTTCTGTTTCCTCTGCGGAATCTCTTCAACTGCGTGAGATCCACACGAGATCGCGTCAGAGGTATCACGAGTTTATTTCACGCGTGTTTGTGTTTAAGGCTAACGGCTAAACTCTCGATAACACAACAACAACAACACTAAACATTCACATCGCGATATTTACACGGTTAGCATGCAGAGAGGAGAAATTAAATACAATTAATAAAGGAGAATTAGCATGGAGGCTTAATTTAAAACATTGAATCAAATCATGAAGAAATATTCATAATAAAAAGTGCAATTCTTTTTGGGAAAATATGGTGAGATATTTAATGATATAGACCTTGATTTATATCCTTTTTTCTGTGTTTCTAATGGATTTGTATATGGTGGGTTATGCTTGTTAAATATGTTAACTTTACTAGAAATGTTTCTTAAAAACGAAACTCTGGTGTGTGTTCACAGATGGAGAGTCAAATGAAAGCAGCGGCTCGTTCAGTTTGTTGACTTTCTGGGAGACTTTAGGTTTGTGTGTTTTTATAATCTGTTGAATGAACTTCACTACATGAATCTCTCTCACGTGTGTTTTCTTCTGGTGTTGTCACAGATCAAGCGGTTAAGGCAACATCTCAAGAAGCAACCAAACTCAGTTTAATCTTCTCCAAGCCTCCGTTGCCCTCAGAGCAGGTGAAGCTCCAAAGCACTTAAACATTTCATTTCATTTCATTAACACGTCACGTCACACTAGTCAACATTTCTTCTCATTTCAGGACTGTGTTAAGTTAACAGATTCTGTTCAGAAGAGCGTCTTGACCTTATCAACAGTTTACTTCTGGTTACCAAAGAGTCAAGGTAGAGTAAGATAACCAGTAACACATAGACTTTATAAAGTGAAGGCTGTCTGTTGCTCTACTAGTTTACTAGATTCTGCTCTCTCCAGGTTTGGTTGCTGCTATATTTTAAATCATTTCTCTACTTTACTTTAGTATTGCACAGACAACAATTACAAGTCTGTTTTAAGTTCTAGTGTTGATCTGTAAGTTAGTAGTTAGTCATGGAGTCTTCAGTGAGTGGTTTGTTAATGAGAAGCATGAGATTAACTGAGATGTTATAATCCGTGTTGTGTTTTCTGTAGGTGTTACGCTGAGGAAAGCAGTTCGAGATGCGACCGCTGAAGTTTTGGAGGGTTTGGTTCAGCTGTTGGATGTTATTCTCTCTTCTCCTCTACAGAGGTACTGGATGTTATTTCACTCTTACATCATCTTTAAAGGTGCTGTGTGTAGATTTTAGTGGCATCTAGCAGTGAGAATCATAAACACAAAACACACAAACACACACAACATGGGAGCAACAGAGCATATCGATGAAATGCATTTAGCCTACACCCATTCCATGTTTTCCCTGTTTAAAGACTGTTACCTGAGGAGTTATACCAGTAAGTATGGTGCCACAAAATAAAACTTTTTTTGGTACCATAGGAATGAATGGGTCTAGGCTAAATGCTAACACATTCACAACGCGCTGTACAGTGCACGCATTGAAAAAAGATAGGTATGTATTAGTTCGTCTAAGTTGAGGTAATAACATAGTTTAATATGGCAAAAGGGTAGACTATTCCTTTAATGAGTATATTATTAACAGTATGTTTATCTTTTGTGTCACAAGTTTGTCTCAGGATCAGTTGACCTCGACCGGAGGAGTCTGGGCCGCCTGTGATCAGTTTCATCAGCTTCCAAAAGGTGAAAGGGGTCAAAACTAATATGGAGGTGTTAACCATTTACTATGGAGGATGAAAAATTACTTAATTCACTTTTTTTTTTCAAAAGTATCAACTTTTAATTTTATTTTTGCACCATTCCTGTTACTACATTTATTTCTAAATTTTTTTACATTATTTTTTATACACTTTAGTCATTTTTTTTGGCCATTTTTGCCTTTATTAACAGATGAATGATGAGAGGAAAGTACAGGGAGGAGAGAGGGGTATGGGATCGGCAAATGACCACGAGTCGGGAATCGTACTCGGGTCGCCGAAAGTGCGAAAGCACCACATTTCAGTGCGCTGCCCACTACACCATCGGCTCCGACTCTGAAGTCATTTTTTGTTCTCCATAGTTTATACATAAAGACAATTAATGCTACATATACTGTAGACTGTTATTGACATTATAAGCCAGATTTTAGTCTCATGCAGGGACAAATATAATCAATCAACACATACATACAATGTGATATGACTACTTCATGGGAACTTAATTTCAGGATAAAATAATCTGTGGTTTTAGGTCAAACTGGATAACAATATTTAACTACAGTGATTTGTGATTGATGCTTTTTATTACAGATAATCGCTCGGCTGTATTGAGAGTCTTGACATCATATATTGGTTTGGTGAAAGATGCCCTGGATGAAATGGAGCAGGTTAGGAGACAGTCTGGCTCTTAAAGTCTTCATCAAGTCTTCTGTGAGTCTTTCTTAAACTTTGATTGTACTCATTTCTCTCGTAAGGCTCTAGCTGAAGCTCAGGACCCGTTTGGAGACATCTTAGATGATGATGATGATGAAATGGACGTCCGTGGTAACCAGGACACATACTGGTCACAGTGGGACCGTCAGCTCATCGGTCAGTGTCAGGGTCTGATGAAGGCATCTGGTGCGTGTCTGCGTAAACTCACTTCTGCTGTCAGAAACAATGGACAGGTGGAGACGGAAGAGAAGATCGCACAGTTAGATGATCTGGCAGATATAGCCAAAGAGATCAGTCCCAGGTGAGTCTGTAAGAGCGACTGCTTGTCCTACATTCAGATTTAAGTCCTGCTGTGTGTCTGGGCCCGGTTGCATAAAGCACCTTAACTGTAATTTTCCCTTAAGTTCACTCGTATGTTTCCCTTAAACTTAAGGGTGTTGCAGAAAAAAAACATACGCTTTTTCTTTTGCATCTTCATGGTAACAATAGTATTTTATAACGGCAAACCTTGGTCACTGTCGTGAAATACTTAACATTTACCCTTACCTAAGAGAACCGTTTAAGGGATTATACTGTATGCAACACCCTTAAAGGAGTAGTCCACTTTAAAGATGGGGCCCATTGACTTACCATAGTATTTTTTTGACCTACTATGAAAAGTCAATGGACCCCATCTATAAAGTGGACTACTCCTTTAAATTATTCTCTTAGTTAAGGGGAATTTACTTGCACGGTTAATACAATGCATTTTTTTCAGGTAGTACAATTCAACAGGCTGTTTTAATTCAAAAACATAAAAATACAATGCATTAAAATTCAAGTACGGTTAATACAATGCATTTTTTCAGGTAGTACAATTCAACAGCCTATTTTAATTCAAAAACTTTTGTCATTAAATTTCTTCCATACAAATGTCAAAAACTTACTAAAATCAATGAACAGCACTAATAAAGCATCATTCTTACAGATCATTAACTAAATAAAGTTGGTTTAGGGTTTAGTTACGCTTTAAGAGAAAAACTAAATTTTTTAATGTTTAAGTTTATGAACTTAATGATTGTTTCATCAGCCTTAGCCGATGACCGATACAGGCTGCCGATTTTCTTGAGCCGATACTGCTTTTGCTCACTCATATTACATCATAAAAATGACACGATGATGATGCCAAATGTTACAAGTCTCAATTTAAAAAATAAAATTTATTGAACTTTAAAAAAAACTATATTTAACAAATAGTAAAAAAAGGTGAGGGTGCTATGGAACCACGAACTGCACTCTCCACAATGACGAGGAACTATCAGCAAAGGATATTGATTTCTAGCACTTTACCACTACAAATATATATATATAGAGATGAGAAATAAAAACCTGCTTTGTTCAGCTATGATCAGCTGTTAGGCTGAACTTTCAATATTGTCATGGAACGGTTGGTTGTTTTTAGTCACATGACCTACAATCGCTTGCGGCTTCCAGCACTCTGTCTGTAAATAATGTCGGAAGAAACTATCGCGAACACAGCAGCCACATATTGGCCAATTTCTTCTCTTTTGAATTATTTGATTCATTTTCTTTTTCAATGTATTTCTTTGGCTACCTCACAAATATTTATGCTTTATTTATTCAAATAAAATAAATCTGTTATCTCAGTTAAACTTGGTGTGTTGATATAAAACCGTATCAACCAATGAGAATGAAGCATCTATATAATCAATATACAGCTGCTCTTGATTTATACAATGACCACATCACAAATATAAAGATTATCAGGTACACACACACACTACCCAATCTTCCACTTCATGAGATGGTTCTGATGATGATGAAGAAGAAGGGTTCTTATGATGATGGGTTATGATGAAGATGATGGGTTCTGATGATAATGATGTTGACGGGTTTTGATGATGATGGGTTTTGATGATGATGTGTTCTTTTGTTTGTGTGTTCTAGTATTGATGACCTCACTCTCTCTCTTTATCCACCCGTGGACCGCTGTGCTGTGGATGAGAATGTAAGCATTTCAAATACAATCACCTTTTGATAATCGCACACCTGTATGTGACGTCTGTGGGCCGTGTTCAAACGAATCTCTGCTGTCCAACAGTGATCATCATCACTCATGTTACTGTAGATCTGACATCACCACAACTCATGTGTGTCTCACTATAGGTGTGCCCGTCTAAGTAATAATCCTTCAGGTGTTGTGAAATCTCTTTAAAAAAAAAAACACTTCAGAATGATTGACAACTTCAAACACAACTCCTGCTGGATTCATTGCTGTGCTTCTCACAAGGATTTGTATATCAATAAATGTTTAAAGGGATCGTTCACAAAAAAAGAAAATTCTGTCATCATTTATGCACTCTCATGTTGTTACAAACCTGTATAAATGTTTTTGAACATGAAGGAAGATATTTGAAAGAATGTTTGTAACCAAACCAATCATTAGCCACATTCACTTCCATAGTAGGACAAATAATACTATGGAAATGAATGTGGTTCACATACGGTTTGGTTACAAACATTATCTTCCTTTGTGTTCATCAGAACATTTATACAGCTTTAAAACAACATGAGAGTGAGGACATTTTTATTTTTAGGTGAACTATCCCTTTTGTGTGATGTGCTAGAATAATAATATTATATTATAATAATGTGAATCTTTTGGTTAAAATGATTATAGCATTATTTTATCATCGTTTTAGGTTTGTAAACTGTCAGTTGTGCTAAAGAAAGTCCTAGAGATCATAAGGTAAGAGCGCTTTAATACTCCTGATGTTGTTATGACTTCATGAGTCTGTGTTGAGACTTATGTCTCGTGTCTCTCCTCTTTATCTGTTGTTTACTGTTTGTTTTGTGATCTCACATCAGGACGAGTCATGTTTGCATGGAGGCAGATTTATCCTGGGTGGAGTTTCTGGATGGAGCTGTCAATCACAATCTGGAGAAAATCCAATCACTGCTGCGTGACTCCAGCTCATAGCGGTCATTCATTCATTCACTCACTCAAGAGAGTTAACCAAACTAAACTAAATCTCATTGACATGAATTCTGGACTTATTTCTTAAGAGTGAAGTCATCTTTTCATGTTATGTTTGGATGAATGATCTGTGTATTGCGTCATGTTATATAATATATGTGTGTGTGTGTGTGTGTGTGTGTGTGTATTTAAGTGGATTCTTCACCTCAGCTTTTATAGCAGCAGTGTTTGTAAAGGTTTAGTTCAGCACAAACACACACTTTATTTTTAATTTTTATTGACAGATAAAAACATGCATTTGCAATAATCTTAATTATTTAATTTACATCATGAACATAACAACTTTAATATTTACATGTAACTGTGCTATTCAGAATAAAACAGCAGGATGATGATGATGATGATGACTTTAACACTGTTTCTGAGGGTTTTTTTTCTCAAACTCTTTTATTTGGTGAAAGTGGTATAGGCCATGCGTGATGTGGCGAGTCGAATGTTGACATCGATGCTGTTTCTGATGTCTTTGAAGATTGAGCTGTCAAAGCTGGCCATCAGTTTCTTTGGTCCGGCTCTGTTGGGTCTGAACTTCACCTTCAGTGTTGCTTTCTGTCCCGGGCCGAGCTCAGAAACCCTGAAGTCATGAAGAGCGAACACAGCAGATGTGAGGGAGAGTCTAGTGTTTGTTTGTGTGTTTGTTTGTGTGTTTGTTTGTGTCTTACTTGTTCTCCTCAGTTTGTTTCAGTAGTCCACTGCCTGTCAGTGTAATGCAGCAGTTATACAGCGAGAGATCAGAAAGAGGATTTTCAAACATCACCTCGGCTGTCATTTCATTGTTCAGAATTGGAGTCCCACTCACCTGAACACAACAACACAACACACATATGAGTTTACACACACACACACACACTGTTAAGATGAATGGATTATTATTAGAGATGAGACACACAGTTAACTGAAGGCTGGGATTATGTGGGACGATGTCTTTCTCCACCAGATAAACCAGTTTTGAGTCTGATTTATCTGTCGCGATCACAGACACTTTAATGCAGTTGTTGTCCAGAAGTTCTGGTCCGTATGCAGCAAACGGGATTACGATGGGAATGATTTGCTCTAAAATAACACAAACAAACTCTTCAAACACCTGTCTGTCTCATATATTACATTATATTTCAAACAAAGACAGAAAACAACGCAATAAGTGTTTTTGTTGTCATTCTGATCATTTACTGTAGATTTTTGTTAATGTGGTATTGTATTTTGTGTTTGTGTTTACCGGTTTTGGGTTGTAGTTGAATATCTTTGGTGTCACTCCAGACTCCGGCTGAAGGGTTGTTGGTGTATTTCATGACCTGAGCGTTCATCTTGACTGTAACTTCTTGTGTTTTACTGCTGTCTGTGCTCACGCTGAGATTGACTTTAATGTCCACGCCGTTCAGAGGCTTCCCATCCAGACTGATCTTCATGTTTACATTTGGAAGAGGAGGATATTCTGCCATCATTACTGCAATGGCTCTCTTCACAGCCTCATCATATGCAGATCGCTCGTTCACAGAACCTGCAGACACACACACACACACATGAACACACAAACACCTCAGATCAACACTCTTCACTCTTTATCCTGGATCTGTCAAAATAATCATACTCATTTTAAAATAAAAGTGTGCGTGTGTGCGTGCGTGTTTGTATGTGTGTGTGTGTGTGTGTGTGTGTGTTAGGGCTGTCAACGAATATTCTAAATTCGAATATATATTCGAATAGTAAAAAAAAAACGAATTTCGAATATGAAAATTAATATTCGAATAATTTTTTTTTTAAAGCCCGCGGTTGTAGAGGCGTGGCTGTCTGCTTTGTAAGTGGGCGCACTAATGCGCCTGGTTCAGGAACAGGTCACAGTAGTCACACTGTCTGTCACTGTTAAAAGTTGACGTGTCTTGCATGGAAGATGGCAGAAATTGAAAGTAATTTACGGGACTGACAATCGCATTCTACAACCGCATTAACTCCCGCAAACTGCAGTGACAACCGCGTTTACAGAAACTTTGCATAGTGTGTAGCCTACATAACCGAAATGAACAACTAGTTAATAAAGTGTTTAAACGTGCATCATGGACATGACAGGTCTCTCTTCTGAAGAAATAAATTATAAATTAAGGGGGAAAAGTCTTCTGAATGACAGAGGCACAAGCGTTTGCTGACTAGTGTTGCCAGATCTTGCACTAAAAAACAGCGAACAAGAAAAATCCAATAATAAACCAAAATAAATCCAAACGCTTTACCTCAAAGATCAAAATATTGGGACAGGCACCTTCACATTTTAACAACACCAAAAACTTGATCGCTTCATGAGCCAAAAGCCATAAACGGTTAAGCGCTAAAATGGTATGTGAGTACAAAAAAGACGAGGACCTGGCAACACTGCAAGAGCGCGCGCAGCCTCACAAATGCGTACAATACACAATGACACGACGGAGGTTTATTGCAAAACATAATGCTCAAGGGCGTAGGTTTGATTCTGGCATTGGTGGGGACATAAATAAAATGGTCGCATTGCAAAAACTGTTTATCACCGTTTACTTGACATAAACAACAGACAACTCAGTATGCACTTTACTCAGTGACATCTGCCTCGCCACCCCCGGTGCCATCCCAAATTTAATGTACTATAATAAACAATTCGTTATGTCCTAGAGCCTAATAAACAGTAACTGTTTAAGTCTTTGTCAAAAAAAAAGAAAATCACATTGTAACATATATGAATCCATATTTACTTTATAACAATGAAGAATATGCAAGTAATATTTAATTCTTCATTTAATTTTGCCAAAAAATCCCTGTGTTGAAGTAGGAATGTATATCATGCTGTTTCCTGAACACAGTTTATTAACGTTTCTGTAGTTCACATTAAATCTTCTTTTCATTAACAGACAGTTAATCAGTGTGAAAAAAGTTTTAAGTTTAAAATGCAACCTTACATTATGTCTACATCTGTGCAAGTAATAACCACAGTGCAGTAATGTAAAGTATTCAGCAATCATGACATGAATTCATGTTTTTACCATGTTGGGGTTATTTTCTTTCATGGATTAGGGACCACCTAAATAACCTTGCTACCCCATTTATAAAAGGTTGACAAAAGTTTGCAACTCCTCAGGTTAACATGGGATTGTCGTGTATTGGTGAAAACACTGTCCTTGAATCATTATGTGACACAACTTTTTTGTGCATGAAACAGTTACAGTGGGTATAATAATACTTTCTTCCTCACTTACCTGTAGCCCGAATAATCACGCGTGTCTTGTTGAGTGAATATTGGCGCGTTGTACAAAGTGAAACCATCCTATCACACGTAAAGTGATGTGAGTTAGAGCGGCGGGACTCAAGAAATGGTAATCCAATCATATTAGCAATGTGAGTAGAGAGGCGGGACTAAAGAAATCCAAAGCCAATCATATTAGCGATGTGACTTACGGAGGCGGGCATTGCAGAGAACGAAAGCTGTTAACCGTTTGTGTACCACATAGAGCGTCATTTTTACAGAACGGGATTGCAACAGATTTCTAATCTCATTTAAATGATTCCTGAAAAAAATATAATAAGTAAAAAATAGAAAACACAAGAATAAGACGGACATCAGTGGTTATATATAAATACAGATTAATTGTTTGGTCGAAATTATTGCTAGGGACAATTCAGTCTTCCCTGAATTTTGCTAGGGACATGTCCCTAGCGTCCCACCCTAAATCTACGCCCATGATAATGCTGTTAAATTATTTTCATCAAAGCTGTGAGTGATAAGCATGTGAGGCGGCAGACCGTTGCTATGGTTATCTCCGTGTCAATCATCATATTTTCACATTTAAATGCGGTTGTCACTCCTGAAAGTTTGCAGTGTGTACGAGACCACAATTGTGGAACTCCAGCTAAACAGTCACGTCAACACTTACTTTACATCGCCCGCCACAAGCTATTTGTCTGCAACACAACAAGAGGTCATAACGGAGAAATTAATTTCGTTCATTTGTAAGGACATGAGACCGATCAGTGTCGTGGATGGAGCAGGCATCAGGGAGTTTTGTCAAGCAATGTAACCGAGGTACCATATAATTTTGATGTCTCTTAATTTACTTGTTTTGTGTATGTAATATACGTTGTCAAATATGTTTAAACTTAAATAGACTACCTATAGAAGTTGTTATGTCTCTTTATATTAATTTGTCCTGTTATTGAAGTAATGCGTCGTTAAACGTCGTTAACGTCGTTGAAAAAATGGGCAACCAGATATTCGAATAGTTCGAATATTCGTGGGTTCTTTAGGGAGAATATTCGAACGTCATGTGTGTGTGTGTGTGTGTGTGTGTGTGTGTGCATGTTTGTATGTATGTGTGTGTGTGTGTGTGTGTGTGTGTGTGTGTGTGTGTGTGTGTGTGTGTGTGTGTGTGTGTGTGTATGTATGTGTGTGTGTGTGTGTGTGTGCATGTTTGTATGTATGTGTGTGTGTGTGTGTGTGTGTGTGTGTGTGTGTGTGTGTGTGTGTGTGTGTGTGTGTGTGTGTGTGTGTATGTACATGCATGCATGTTTGTGTGTGTGTATGCATGTGTGCAGACTGACCCTCTGTGTATTTGTAGTTTTCAGTGATATCTTGTCTTTTGTTGGTCCCTATAGCTTTAGTGCTGATACTTTGTCCTACAGTTTTCGTGTCTGTTTGAATCTTCTTTTTGGAGCCGTTGGCCATAATCAGCCATGAGACTTTATCAGCATTCACTTCACCAAACACAAACGGCACATCGTATTTGATGTCGGTGTGACCTTCACGAATGGCTCTGACAGGAGCAGGACCACAGCAGTAAACATCTGAACGAAACAGAAGACTCTGATTCATTCATCTTCAATAATACTACAGCATCACACACCTCTGTCCCACTGAATATCACTTACACATCAAATAACCTGACTGAGATGAATGAAGTTACACAGTGATGGTCTGAGTACCTGTACTTTTCTCTTGTGGCGTTGGGTCCAGAACCTGCCAGCCGTCATAGAAGAAATCTTCAGAGAGATCAGGACGTCTCATCCAACCCTCCACCCACACATGATAATTCCTACATAACATTATTTATATTTATACACACACCTTCATATAAAAGATGAAGTCAACTCACTGTGGATCCAAAGATTTCTGCTTTAGATTCTTCAATTATATATATATATATAGAAATAATAATAATAATATATTTCTTTACAAAGCTATAATTATAGTTTATATAACTGAGCAGATTTATAATCTAAACATTCCAGTGCACTGGACACTCCTAATTCATCAATCCTTTATTCATTGAATGTTTTATTTCAAATGTGTTTAAAACATTATATATAAAATCATAAGATAACCAGATGACTGTTCAGTCCAGTAGTTTGATATGAATGATCAGATTTTACTTACCAAATACTGTCAAGGTTTCGTCTAGGCATGACGCCATAATCACCGTAGTATTCATCAATAATGAGATTCAGATCCGTGTCATGAGCCGACTGATAGTTGGTGACAACACGACAAGGAATCCCCAAACATCTCAACACTATACATAACACAAACATACATCAAACAGTGCACACAGTGTGTGTGTGTGTGTGTGTGTCTATGTGTGTGTGCGTACCTGTGCACATCACTGCTGCAAACACCCAACACTGTCCAAATTTGACGGGATACCAGTCATACTTCATCCATTTTCTTAAGATGTCCACACTGCTTGTCCATTGACTCGGCTCAACTCCTCCGATGTACGTGCCGTCCCACTGACCCGATAACACCCCCTTATCATCATCATCACAGTTGATCTGCAGGATTCAGAATGAAGTTTAACTAATCTGTCCTTCATCGTCATTTATCAGAAAACATTATGAGAGAGAAACATAAATGAAACGAGTCTGTATATAAAAGTTACCATAGCGGTGACCACCCGACTGATGTAGATGGGGTTACAGCGTGCAGAATAATCCTCCTGAGGGTTCTTCACACACTTTGGGTTCAAATCCAGGAGCTTCAGACAAATGTCCAAAATATCATCTTCAAACTAGAAGAGAACGAGAACACATTCAGATCACATTCACTTCATCATATAGAGATCTCTTATGTTTAGTCATATACTGTATGTGTCTACCTGCCCAAAGTCCCAGGCTTGAGTTGTGATGTATTCATTTACACCCTTGTACAAGATGCCCTGTTCATTCATAACATACTCCTGTTTCTCTGCTTCATTGGGCAGAAACACCCAATCATCTGTGAACACCAAGAGATCCATGAAGACATGAAGACACACAACATCATAAAAGAGTGAATAAGACGAGAGACGTACCCTCACACCAGGGGTTAAAGAGCACTGTGAACGAGGCCACGCGTGTCGCCACAGCCGTCGATGAGCCGCTTTTCACCCACAGTGAGTAGAGACCAATACAGGCGTTTGATGGAGACACAACAGACAGACTAACAGATAAAGATGAGCTGTCTAAAACCTGCAGACTCCATTTGCCGACCTGCTGCTGTTTACTGTCAAACACTGAACGAGTTCCCTTCTCTACAGACGCATTAGGACCTGATGGAGAGAGAGAAGCACTTTAGATTCATGACAGGTTTGGTAAAGAAATGATCAGATCTGCTTGAACATCTCCACAACTATCTAAACATTGAGATTGAGGATTTCTCTTCTATTCTGAGAGATGAATCATACAGCAGACAATCAAAGCAGAATCATTGTGTTGATATCTTCACACCTGTTTCCACAGTCAGCTCGATGTAATTTTGATGTGGACGCTCGAGACTGAGTTTGAATGTGAAGGGTTTTCCTCTCCTCACGATGAGCCGGTCCAATGTGATTTCATTTGTGCGATGGTCTGTGTTGTTCTTCTTACACTGAAGATCCACAGTAACACGACCTGTTAAACAACATTACTACAGTAAACAACCCAGCCGTGTGTGTGTTATAAAGTTACCTAACCCGAACCCTTTGACAGATTTCTGATGTTCTCAGGAAACTCATTTAGCTGTCACTCAAAAGAAAAACATTTTAAAGAAAGCTGGCAACACTAAACATTCATTTGTTTTTATTAAATGCAATGTATGTGTCTGTAATGGAGAAAGTTAATCTTAGATGATCTTAAACCCTTTAGGTGAATGAATTCTGAGTTTATACTGCGTACAGCATTCATGTTAGTAAACAAAGAGCATCACAATCATCAATACACTTTAGAAATGTGCACAAACATCTGAGCAATGTTTTATACCTCCTGAGACTAAAATAACCTCTTTACTAGATGATCTGAATCGGTTTAATATAGTAATGTGCAGAGATTGAATCGGATTTAAGCAATAAACCACTAAACTGTATGTTAGAAAAAACTATCTAAACATATATGTTACTCTCTCCAAAAATCTGTAATACTTTTTACTATAGTAAGACTGATGGTGTATTTACACAATTAGTACATAAACTAGTAGTATAATGCAGTGAGGATTGTTTTCTTACCCTGATCTGTGTTGAGAGAGTTTGTTGAGCTCATGGCTGATGGTTTTCTTCACTGGTATATCTGCGGTGTGTTTGTGTGTTTGTGTTTTATACGCAGCCGTGCCCATCACCTCCCATGAATTTGAGAACATTGAGCACATGTTACACCCTCTGAATGTGGGTTTCATCATTGAGTTATAGGTTGGGATTACAGGTGTGAAACCTTCACTGGAGTACAGTGAGAGAGGAGTAATGACTCATGACTGAATGAATGAATGAAGAGATTTGAACATTCAAAGAGTAAATGAATCCCTGTAATCACAGCAAACAAATCTTTTATTATATAAACTGAACATACGTCATGTACAGTATGATCCTGGATCTTTCATTTGAACTCAGTTTCATCTGTAATATTGAAATGTTGAATAAAAGGATCTTTAATTTCTCTTTATTTTTAAAACTGAAATCCGATGAGAAGAAAAAAACAAACATCTCTTAATATTAAGATGACCTAATTCTCTGGTTTTATTTGAGCTGTGGATAATGAAATGAGATCTCTGATCCCTGCTGATAAAAACAGCATATGTTGTGTTTTGGTGCTGGTATGTTGGTGACAAAACCAGCATGGGAATTATGCTTGTCTATGCTGTTTTTTTTAAGCATGGATATGCTTCACATAAACTACAAAACATGCAGGTCAGGTTCATTGAAGATCAACTTCTGTGTAGATTCATCAATAACTACAGATGCTGGACTGACCAATCAATCAACATTTTTAGATCAAATTTGTAAAAGAAGGAAGTTTATTTACATCACTAGATAATATTATAGAAATAGTTTCTCTGTTAACATGAGCTCAGACAGTAGTGATTGTGTTCATGTTTCCAAGTATTTCACCTGTGCATTCAGGTTTTAAAGGCGGGGTGCATGATTTGGAAAAACACTTTGGATAAGGGAGTCTGGCCGACCACCAAAACACACATGTAGCCAATCAGCAGTAAGGGGCGTGTCTACTAACCAACATCGTTGCCTGGGTTACGTATGCGTGGGGCGGGTCGATCTATTGGGGTACGGGCGTGTTTGTTTAAGTGATTTCAAATATCAACATTGGCTTTCAGAGATCATGCACCCCACCTTTAATGATTAATGGTAAATGAACTTGGCTTGCTGTCCTCGAAGGGAGCTCTGAACCTTCAGATAGATTGAACCTCAGGCCTGGGCTCGAGACCCAACTTCCACCCCATACAACAGAAACTGCATGGAGGAGTTAAAGAGGAGATTGTATGTCGGAACAACTACAGCTGGACCCGGAGGCCCTAAGGCTTCCTTATATACGCCCACAATGATGATTGACAGGCCTGAATGTTTAAGCTCCTCCCAAACCTGTATAGAGCTACATCATCTGCAGGGCTTGGTTTATTACATCAGACTGAATTCACCTCATTTCATCACACCATGAGCTGTTCAATGACACATACATAAATCTTTCACATTTATCTCAAAATCCTTTCTTCATCAGTGACACCCAACACAATACAAACTGACTAATCGTGTACATGACGTTTATTAACCATATTTCCACAGCAACACATGCGTGAGTTAACAGTTTTTATCCCAACAAATCTGTCACATGTCACACTGAAATGTGTAGGACCCAGCCCTACTGAAAAAAAAACTGCATAAACTTGTAGCTGGTTTAAGCTGGTCCTTCAGTCTGACCAGCTATTTCCAGCTAGACACAGCAAAACCAGTTAATACCAAGCTGAGAGACCAGCATAAACTGGTGAGCTGGTTTTAGCTGGTCTCTCAGATTGCTTTTAACTGGTTTTGCTGGTGGGTTTTTTTTCAGTAGGAAGGAGAGGGAATCAATAAACTTCCTCAATATTCATTTCTTTAAAAGTGATTGTCAATTCAGGCACTCATAGGAAATGTCTAATAATTATACAACCTAATTCAGATTACAAATAAAAACATTTATGAGCCATAAAACAAGAATCAGGTGGCATTGTTTCAGTACTGTCTCAGACAATAACACCGTTAGCTTCGTCTCTCGCTTTGACAGAATGTGCCGGACTTATAGATGAGAATAATGAATGAACAGATCCTCATTTACACTTCTGTGTGTCAGAGAGAAACTTCATCGAATAAATAACATCATCAATAACACCAGAATGATGTTCATCTCTGTGCACGACGGTCACGTGACTAAAGAGCATCAGTTTGTGTGTTTAGATGCGGAGTTTGCTGACTTCAGTGTGTCTCCAGGTCTTCATCAGACCATCGTCTTCTCAGTATCGATCTCGAGCGGTTCGCTTCATGGTCAGAGGCAGCGTGACGGAAGACAGCGACGACACTTCCCAATAAAGACTGCGTGACAGGAAGAGTTGGTACAGAATCACCACTGAGATACACTGACACAAAATCACACCGATCGTGACCACCTGCACACGCAAACACACACAGATGAGATGATGCTGAGCTTTAATGGAGACACAAGTTACTGTAGTTCCTCGCTTACCTTTTCTCTCTGATGTTCATTCAGCGTTAATGAGAACACAACCAAAACTGGCTGACACAGGAACCACAGAAAACAACCCTGAAACAAAACACATGCACAAACTGATTTGATTGACAAGTATTTCTAATATACAGGTCTTTAGTCTTCAAACTCATCTCAGTGTTGTGGTGTGGTGTATGCACGCATCTGACGCTCTTAGATCAGACTCTCTCTCTGTGTGTGTTACCTTTGTGAAACTGAGATAGAAATCTCTCTTGAGTGAACTTCTCTCTGTTGAAACCATCTTATAGATGACTGATGCCAGAAAGAGAGCGAGCGCCACACGCAGCACCATCAGCAGCCGCCCGGCGATACTGTGATGACTGTGAAAACTGTGATGCTCTGTGTCCTCAAACTGTTCCCAGATCAGTAATGCTGCCTATACACAGACACAGATACGTAATCTGAAAGTCATCATGTTTCATCATCACAATCTCTCTCTGTCCAGCTGCTGTGTCTTCTGACCTGTGTGATGACCGTGGCCACTGCGACACCCGTGGACACAGGAGATGAATCCCACTGAAGCGGTTTACTCAAAGACTTCCTGCTGCGACTCAGAGACCAGCCGACACACAAACTCAACAACATATAGACCATCTGAACCTGAGCGATCATATCACACACTAACACAAACACACACACATGCTAATGAGCTCATGAACCAACAACATGTGAATCAAGTGTTTGTGTGTATGAATATAAACTCACACTCGGCGAGGCTGCCCGTCAGAGGCATCCCTATCCCATCTCTAGCGTAACTGTGAGACGGACACAAGGTCAGTGTAACATCCCATAATAATGTTAATGATAAGAAGTGTTAGCGGGTCTCACCGGGCCATGTGGACGTAGTTGAGCAGCACTGATGTTCCCTGCAGAAACAGCGCTGTAGATAAAACCTTCAGCACAGTGAGCATAGGACCGCCTTTACTCAACGCCTGCCACAGCGGCTGCACGTAGATGCATGACGCCACGAAATACGCCAAGACCGACAGGAAGTAGAAACTGTGCAGACCTGCAGTGAGAGGTCATTAATGAGAATTAAACATTAGTGACCTTCTGTGTTAGTAAACAAGAAGAGAGAGAGGTTTTGTTTCCAGCATTGGATTAATGGGAAACTTGTGTCTCACCGGCCTCCTCAGCGCTGAAGTGATCCAATGGATTTCCTTCAGCATCCGGATTCAGTAGGATTATCTGGAAGTGTATGTCCTCCAGCTGCCGGTCCACCTGCTCCTCCTGACAGGTGTAACGGTCCGCATACATCACATACCACAGCTGTGGACTGGACTGTTGTGGTATCGTCTGGTTCTGCTCCGCTTTACTCACAATAACTGAGATTTAAATGCAACACTGTTAATATGCAGCTATAAGCTATGGCACATTCAAAATAAATGTTATAATAAAACAACCTCCCTTTGAAGTATTTAATTAAATCAGAGAGAGAGAGAGAGAGAGAGAGAGAGAGAGAGACAGAGAGAGAGAGAGAGAGAGAGAGAGAGAGAGAGAGAGAGAGAGAGAGAGAGAGAGAGAGAGAGAGAGAGAGAGAGTGATGTACTTACTGGAGATGTGCGCTGCAGAAACTCTCTCCAGACAGCTGAGATTGTCAAAAGCGTCGAGGCCCTGAAACAGCAGCAGTCTTGCTTCTCTCTGTAGAGCCACGTGAGCATCATCAACACGACAGACGATCACAGCATTCTCACCTGTGGGACAAACACCTGAGCATCAGACATTCACACACTGATGCTGAGCGTCAGACATTACACAACTGAGCGTCGACATTCACACACCTTAGCATCAGACATACACCAGGGCTCCAGACTGCCACCAAATGGGGGCATTTGGCCACCAAAATTTCAGTGTGCGCCACTGAATTTTACATCCAGTCTCACATGTGCGACCAGTAAATTTGGCTTTTTTTGTGATGTGACACTGAATTTGAAAACAGCACATTGTACTTTCTGCATCTATCATTAAAGTATTTATTAGTAATACAGTGGGAATGAGTAGAAATGTGAATATTTGGTTAGCATTTTGATTTACAGTGTGTGCCCCTAAATTTTCTGGTTGCGCCCCTAAAATTTTCAGTTGGTGGCCACCGTGCTCCTAGTGAAAAAAGTAAGTCTGGAGCCCTGCTGAGCATCAGACATTCAGTTTCAGTTTTATTGAACAATTGACAGTAATATAATACTACAGCAGTGTACCCAAATGTAAACTCACTGTCCGAAAAACAAAGAAAGATGAAAATAGTGAAATGCTTGTAGAATCTGACAAGCTTTGTGTTTTTTTTAAGCTAATATTAATTCAACATAGTGCATTATTTTTTTCTTGAATGAATGAATGAATAAATAAACAAATGAAGTGTGGTGACGTCATTGTTTTAATATATGTGTTATGCTGTAAGATTATAAAACTCACCATGAAACTGAAATCTTGTGATGTATTGTCCCCTGGTTTCTCTTGCCGCGTCGCTCCGGAAAACTCCAGAAACTGTTTTCGCTGTTGCAGGACACGAAGTGAACAGAAGAATCGTGAGACTTAAAACAAACACAAACATGATTTTATTTCTCTACATTCACTGAAATGAATGAGGCCAATACAGTCCTCGTTCTGCGCTGGACGATTGACTTCTGCTACAACCAATCACAGAGAGAGCCGTCTATCCAGCGGACCAAGGTAACCAATGAGAACTCGTCAGGGGCGGGGTTCAGTCTGAGGCGGTGCAGCACATACGTGTCAGCGCTGCCGTAAACCGATGAAACTGTCGCGATGACAGTGTTTACGGACTTTGACACGCATCGAATTATTTTGTGAAATGAAATCATTAAACCTCTGCCGAAAAAGAGACTTAATGTAAGTAACGGATGAGATCAGAAGGAGTTTGGTGTGAGATGAGTGATGTTGTGTGTACGTGAGTCTCACACTGTTCTGGTGACTGGAGGAGCAGGATTCATGTGAGTTACAAACCTCTAACTATCAGTTATAAACTTAACTTACTGGATCACACAGTTAACTTCAGCACAACTTTATACATAAAGCAACAAAAAAGTATCACCGTAAGCATAAATGAGAAAAGAGAAGTTAGTTTAGTGATTCTTGTGTTGATCATGTTGTTATTTCACTAATAGTAAAAACTCTAATATATTTATAAGTGTAAATTAATGTTTTCATGTCATTTATAATCATGTTTGTCATTGCAGTGGATCTCATTTAATTCTTGCTTTGGCTGCAAGATATCCACACTGGAAAATCCTCAATATAGATAATGTAAGATCAGTTGTGTTCATGAAGAGTGTTTTACTTACAAGAAGAGTGATATCAATCTAACTAAAAACACGCCTGTGTGCCTGTGTCTGCTTGCCTGTTCCTGCCCACCTTTGCCTCCACGCTTTTGCCTGCGCTTCTGTGCCTGTGTCTGCACGCCTGTGCTTGTGCCCCTGTGCATCTGTGTGTCTGTGCCTGCGCGCCTGTGCGTCTGTGCCTGCGTGCCTGTGCTTGTGCCCCTGTGCGTCTGTGCCTGCGCGCCTGTGCCTGCGCGCCTGTGCTTGTGCCCCTGTGCGCGTGTGTGTGTTTATTTCTTTCAGTTAGATTACTGCTCGAGTCTGAAGAACCTGAAGTCTTTAGAGAACACCAGCACTTATAAATTCATTCTGGTACAGATCACTTCTTAGTTATTATTATCATATATGTCCAAATGATCTATGACTAATTGCATTTATTTCTCTCAGGGAGACGTATGTGATCCATTATTCATAACCCATCTTTTTTCAACCGAAGACATCAGTGTTGTCTTTCATTGTGCTGCTCAGACTCATGTCGGTGGGTAAGAGCTTGACAAACACCATTCACTGATCATTGAATTCCTCTGACTTGAATTCATCTCACACGAATGTTTTCTTCTCACGTGTGCTTAGAGAATTCGTTTGTGTGTCCGTCACGGTTCATGCATGTAAATGCAGATGGTACCGGTGTGCTGGTCAGAGCCGCATTTCACGCTGGAGTCAAGAGATTCATCTTCGTGAGCACCGATGAGGTGTACGGACCCAGTTTACATCAGGTGAGCAAAGTCTGAACGAAACTGATTTGAAATCACAGAGTTAACCAGATACTAAACTGAGTTTAATTTAAAGTCTGTGAACTTCAGTGATTTGGTTCTTGTTTCACATCAGCCGTTTGATGAAGCGAGTCCACAAAAACCATGCAATCCATACTCGTCGTCTAAAGCCGCTGCAGAGAACGTCGTCATGTCCTACTGGAAGAAACACAAGGTCAATAACACAAATATTTATTATTATTAGAAGCTTATTTTCAGATTCTTGTCTGTCAGTAACATAATGCAGTAGATATGCAGTCTTTTTCTTTTTATTCATTTGTATTGTTGTTACAGTTGTGTGTTATCGCTGTAATAGGATGAATGAAATGTTGTAAATGATTTTCTCCTGCAGTTTCCTGTTATTATAACAAGGAGCAGTAATGTATACGGACCTCGGCAATATGAAGAGAAGGTACAGGTGAAGTTATGCCACACATGCAGATGTTTTAGGGTAAAATTTGAATTGTCATTTTGTATCTCTTTTTGCAGGTCATTCCCAAATTCCTGTCCCTCATACAACATGACCAAAAATGGTGAAGATTTTCTCTGTTTATAATAATACTGGAGTTATTGTTCAAAAACTAAAACTCATCTCTCTGCTCTTATACAGCACTATTGAGGGCACAGGCCTGCAGTCCAGACACTTTCTTTATATTGATGACCTCACTCAAGCCTTTCTTATTGTGATGGAGAAGGGCATTCTGGGAGAGATTTACAATATCGGGACCAACTTTGAGATTCCCATCATTCAGCTGGCCAGAGAACTTGTACACATGGTAAAAACATCATCCTAAAGTAGTGTTGTTTACTTTAGATTTGGTTCCCATCTCCTGGACTGCAGTGTGACATCACATTGGTTGATGTTTATTGTTGTGTTTTCATTGAAAATTGTTTATTTACAGACAGAGAAGAATGTTTCAAATGAAAATCTGGATGAATGGATACAGTTTGTTGAAGATCGGTAAGTAATGAATATAAATGAAGAGTTTTTATTATTTGTGACAGATTAGCGTTAATGATTGTTGATCTTTGTAGACCTGTCAGTGAGATGAGATATCCCATGATATCAGATAAACTTCACAGACTTGGGTGGAGATTAAAAGTAACGTGGAAAGAAGGAATTCGACGCACAGGTAAGAATCTACAACAAACCATTCTGTGATAAACTGTTAAGATCATAAACTGTGATGATGATGAAGACAAACTGTGATGATGATAAATTGATGATGATGATGACAAACTATGATGATGATGACAAACTATAATGATGATAAACTGATGATGATGATGATGTTTTTTTTTGTCTTCAGTTAAATGGTATGAAGAGAATCCAGAGTTTTGGTCGTTGATTACTAACAGGGAGGAAGAAAACTTGACAGCAGCTGTTGTTGGATCTGCCAAAGCCGATTAAAGATGTCTTTATAAAATAGGTTTAATAGATTTGATCTAGTCTATAAAAATCTTTTAACTGTTTTACTGTATTTGTTATCTATTTTGATTGAGACTGTACATATGTAAACTTGTGATACTGATTTAAAATAAAGGACTTGAATATGAATTACTTGAAGAGTTTATGCAGGTGATTCAGTGTTTAATAAAGTTTACTTTTACAGTCTTATCTTAAGCCAGGATTATGCCTTAGTTAAATTAGGATATTTAAGTGCCTTTGTTAAAAATTCCTTATAAAAACATGACGACGGTGTGCATCTTGAAACTGACAGGACAAGCATTCATTATGTCTGTGAAACCGGGCAAATGCAATTTAATACAAAGGCCACTGGATTGAAGATGACCAAAACACTGTAAAATGGGTTTTAAAAGATGTTCAAATATTTTTTTTAGAAGTTCAAGATCATTAAAATCAGTGTCATATATTTTGTTAGTTTTATGTTATACTGACCGGCCTGTTATTCACCGATTAATGACTTTACTTTACTATTAAAACACATGTTTATTAAGATCTATTGCTCTTATTTTGCTTTAACATATTTATTTATACTGCGTTAATGCACTAAACTAACATTTTAACATTTTACTGTAACAGTAAGGGTAAATATTGTGATCATTGATGAACAGTGTTCACCTGTACTAAAGCGACATCTAGTGTTAAAGGCGCGCACAGCGTTATCCGGAAGTGACGTTTGAGGGGACGCACATGTTGTGTCAGCCACATGCGTGTGAAGTGTGTAGTGTGTGTTTATGTGATAGTATTGTGATCGTGTCTAACGTTATATTGTTCTGATGGGTGGACACGAGCGTTATCCGCCGCCTCGCTTCATGTGTCCGGCCGAACCTTCACTCCATTGGACTCCACAGAAGTTCGAGGCCGCGAGAGACTGGAGCTGGACACAACAACCGACACCGGTACCGGCGGCCACGAGTTTCTCGCAACAGTTTTACACGGGTAAGTTATAGCATGCTGCTGCCGCGGACCTGTGCTGTGCTCATGTACCACAGTCATCTTTTAAACTAAAGCAGGGGTGGGGAATCCTGGACCTTTAGACCACTGTCCTGCAGAGTTTACTTCCAACACTAATTAAACACACCTGAAAAATCTAATAAGTCTTCAGGATTACTTGGAAACTCTGCAGGACAGTGGCCCTCCAGGACCCCTGGTCCCCCCTGATTTACAGAGTATCGTAATGATGTATGCCAGTCCTTCAGTGCAGTGTTTACCTGAACTCTTTAACTTCAGTTTGTGCTGAAAGAGTTAAAAATAATCATACTGTGTGTGTGTTTTAGTGTAATGATGATTTATTTACACTTGTTTATATATGATCTAGGTCAACGTCATTATTGTCCTCCTCATCCTCATCCTTACAGAAATGAGTGGCAGAATCATGGACAGCAGTGGGGCAAAAAGGTATCACGAGCAGGACAGTGTACTTTATAGGGAAGCAAAAGGGCGGAAAGTTTCCTGGAAATATTCCCAATTTTAAACTTAACAGGAATTTATGGGAATTATTTGGAAATTGTGGGAGATTTATATATGATACACAAACATAAATGAACATTTTGTTAGGTCATAAGCAGACATGCATGCAAGGTAATACAAACTTTGAAGATTACTAATACTTGCTCTCATCAAGATGTGGATTTAATTGATCAAATGATTGCAGGTTTGATGAGCATAAAAGACTTCATTTAAAAACATTTAAAATAGTAATGTGTCCAAATTTTTGGGTGTTACAGTTTTTCTGTATGATAACAGAAAACTTGTAAGCAGAATGTGGAAGGAAGAGCATCACAGCTACAGTACATGATGACCTCATATGTGTAGCCCTGTGTTTTTCGTATTGTATTTTTCTCCTTTCCTTGTCAAGCACTTTGGTCAATGCAAGTTGTTTTTTAAACGTGTTATACAAGTAAAATTGTATTGTATAAATGTTCAATGAAATAGTGCTAGCTTACATTTAGATATCTGATTAATTGGCTTTAAGAAATGATCTGTGTATGTTATGGATGAATGTTTAATACATGTAGGGGTTGTGGCCTCAATGGCCCTTCAATAAGCTTTGTGCATGTTACTGATAAATGTGCAGGGAGGAATTGCATTAAATCTTGTTGTTTTTATCAAAATTATGCTTCAAGATAACTACATTTAGTCTTAAGCAACTCTGCATTATTTTCAAATTCCCAGTTTATTCCCATTAATTCTCATGGAAAGTTTCCAGCCTTGAAAATTCCCAGAATTTATCAACCCTAGTACTTTAGCACATTTACTCTGATGTATTGATCCGTTGAGTCTGTGTTGTGTGTGTGATTTGATCAGAAGAAGCAGAAAGAGCCGGAGTTCAGTCACTTCTGTGACACGTGTGACCGAGGATTCAAAAATCAAGACAAATATGATGAACACATTTCACAGCATGTAAAGGTAAATTCATCACATTCAGTGTTGTGTTTAAAACTAAGTGATGTCATCATCTTTATCATTGACCGGTCTGATGTGATGATGTTCTCCTGACAGTGTTCTGTTGAGGATTGTCATTTTACTGCGCATGAGAAACTGGTCCAGATTCACTGGAGAAATGTAAGTCCATCATAAGCTCAGGTTTAATGTAAATCATGATGATGAATAGATTGGGTCCAGAGTTTCTCTAACTGGTTCTTATCCTCCAGAATCACGCTCCAGGTGCCAAGAGAATCAAACTGGACACACCAGAGGACATCGCCAGATGGAGAGAGGAGAGACGCAAGTATGATTTATCGTATTGTTCCTGTCATCACCCAAAAACATCTAGTCTGTGTTGTCATGAACTCGCTCTTGTGTGACTCTTCAGCGTGTTTATTGTGATCTTTTTTGTGCAGGAACTACCCGACGCTGAGTAATGTGGAGAAGAAAGTGAAGATGATGGAGGTGAAACAGCAAAGAGGAGATGTACTGGAGACGTCACAATTCGGGTTGGTTTGTTATCCAACTGAATTTACAGCTTGAATGGGAATCTGCTCAGCGTATTAAATCCCGTTCTCTCTCTCTCAGTCGTATTAAGAGCCGCGGTGGAGGTCGTGGAAGAGGGTTCAACAGATGGAGTGAAAATTCCCGTGATAAATTTGACCCCGTGACCCCAAAGACGGATCAGCCGACGTCACTGAAGCGGCCGAATCAGGACGGAGATCCTCTCGGTGCTCTGGCCAACAGTGATGCGGGTCAGCTAGAGAATTCATGCGTTTCTGTCATCAGATGAGACTTTCATCGTCTTACAAGAGTTTGTTTGAGCACAGACTAAACGAGTGCAGATACATCAGCAGCTCAATGAGTTTTCCTGTGTTTTTTTATTTTGTCAGGTTCTGATAAGGATGAGGAAGTTAAACAGAAGCAGATTGGACTCTCTGTTGCCCCCAGAAATGTGACGTCTGCTCTGGGATCACTCATGTCCAGTTATGGGGACGATATGACCACCAGTGAAAGTGAAGGAGAATCAGATGGTTAGTACTTAAAAACCCTGATGAATTTCCATCTAAAAATCTGAATATTCATGCCAGCCGCCTCAAAACAAAAGAAATGTCCACTGAAGTCAATCAGTTTTGTCATGTAACAAAATAAAATAAATGCTGAACATGTAGAAGGTTTGGGGAGATCATGCAAGTTATTTTGCTACCTTTGTATATTATACTTTATCAAAGAATCATCATAAAAAATGATAAAATATTTTGCCAAATATTTAATATGGGCTAAAGGGAATTGCACTCAATGTGCAAGGTGTTTTTTTTTGTTTGTTATTTTAATGACCTGACATTCCTCGCAAATAAAGTGAGAATTTCTTTACCCACCCCAACTCGACCCCGTGCTTCACTAATGTACATGCATGCTCCATAATGCATGAAATCTGTTGTAAAATGTATGTTGTGCATTGGTATTTAATGTGGTTGTAATTATTATAATGTCTTATTACTGCTGATATGAACACATTCTTTTATTTTCAAGCCTTTTGTCTGCTCTAACTAATTTTTGTCTGTCACAGATTCGCCTTTGTTACGAGCGAGTCGAGCTGTGGAGGACAATAAGACGATGTTAGTGGCTCATCCTGTTCCTATCCAGAGCAGCTCAGTACAGCACACAGAGAAACGTCCAGACAGTGTTAAACAATCCCAGCAAGCACCGGTCTGTAAAGGTGGACGACAGACAGGCAAGGGTCAGAAAGGAGTTCACAACAAACCGAGTCAATCACATCGACCGACACTGCTGGAAATGGTTAGTGAACTGATCGATCTGATCTGTTATTGTTTATGAAGAGATATCACAGACTATTTTGTCACGTGTGTGTGTATTTAAATCTTCTGGTTGTGTTCGGTGTATTTCAGTTATTGGCTCCTGATATTCGTCACGAGAGGAACGTCGTTCTTCAGTGCGTACGATACATTGTCCGGAAAGGTTTCTTTGGTCTGGCTGGAAAAGACCACAACGAAATCACGAGTGTGACTACTAGAGACTCGTCATTGTGTGAAGATCATAGAGGACACAACGGTTCCATAGATGAGAAGATCACGAGAGATGATGGAGTCATGAACAGTCAATCACTGGAGGAGGTGAATAACAGCACAGTGCTCCTCCAGAGATCTCCTTTAACCTCTGACACTTGTGATTCGTCTGCTGCTCAGAGTACAGATGAAGTCAAACACTCCGGTGTCTTTCTGAAACTGTTTGCACAGAGTCTAGTGTGTGAGGACACTAAAGATAACCGAGACTTTCCTGATCCATCAGAGCAAAGCCAGAATACATCAGCAAAAGACGATCAGAACGATTCAGTGATAAACACAGACGATCAGTAAATCATCATTGTGAGGAGATTTGTGGTCCCATGGCAATGTACTGAAGATGAACCTTTATTGTGCTGGAAGCCATCATCTGTTTATCTGTGATTTTGACCTTGTGTATGTGTGTGAATCTGAACTGATTCAGAAGTTAAATACGATGAAAAGATGGACCAACAGATGTTGATTTGTTTTTGTAACACTGTTCATATTTTGTGTAGATGAATTGGAGTATTTGTGTGATAATGATGGAGACAGATGGACACGTCTGTGTCTGTGTGTGATTGTATCTGTGTGTTGTCGCGTTCATGAATGCCTTTATATTATGGAATGATAATTTTCTTTTTGTTAATATATGACGTATATATGCACACATACAGACTTCTGTAACTGGATAAGTGTATGTTCAGATGTATTGGAGTTTGGCACAGAGATCTTGTAAATAGATTAACTAATTTCATCTAAAAGTGAATTTTGTTGTTCTGTTATGAATAAACTAATAAATCTGTTTATTTATCTCTGATATTCAAAGTCTATCACTACTTTGTGTTCACACCTAATATTTATGTTGGCTTGAGAAAGCCAACATACTGTTGTTGCACTTAAACTTATTATTATTCCCTCTTCTTTTCTTCTGAGACTAAAATTTCTAACTCTAACTCGTCCTAGAGCTTTCAAGCTACAGCCATCAAACTTTGGACAGACTTTCGGTCTGATCTGACGAGGTGTGCTATATCTTTTCTAACTGATGGGACCTTCCGAATTCCTAAACGGGGCGCTGAAACACCCCAAAATTTCCATTGACTTAACATTGAGACAAACTTTGACGGGTCAAAGCTGCGAGTGAGAAACTTGTAGAAACTTGTGGCTTACCACATTTAAGGAGGCTGACAGGCTGTGTAAGAACATACCTCACAATGGGGTGTAAGCTGTACCCCTGGGGTGTAAGAGGCCCCCAAAATTTCCCATTGACTTATAATGGGGCAGGAAACATGCCCATAAAAGGGAATAAAAGCGTCCCAGATGGAATATCTTCACTTTAGAGGGTCTTAGAGACATGGGGGTGGGCTCATTTTACTCAAGCATCCAATCAGTCTCTTAGGATCACCCCAGAGCTATTAAGCCACGCCCCTAGCAACAATTTTGGGTACCCTAGCAACATCTCCCATAGACTACCATTATAAAAAGCCCAGATGGATATCTTTGCACCAGAGTGTCATAGAGACATAGGGGTGGGCTCATTTTACTCAGGCATCCAATCAGTCTCTTAGGATTCTTATTGAGGTTTTAAGCCACGCCCCTAGCAACAAAATATGAAGACCCTAGCAACATAATAAACAAAGCCTTATATCTCTGGATCTGAACATCGTAGAGACACAGGGGTTGGACCGTTTTTCTTGTGGTTTGACGTGTAATCCTTATGGGATGCCAATTTTCTCCCTAGCAACCAAACTTAGTACCCTAGCAACGGAATAAACAAAGCCTTATATCTCCGCTTCAGAACATCATAGAGACACGGGGGTTGGACCGTTTTACTTGTGGCTTGAAGTGTGATCATTATGGGATGCCAATTTTCTCCCTAGCAACCAAACTTAGTACCCTAGCAACGGAATAAACAAAGCCTTATATCTCCGCATCAGAACATTGTAGAGACACGGGGGTTGGACCGTTTTACTTGTGGCTTGAAGGGTGATCATTATGGGATGCCAATTTTCTCCCTAGCAACCAAACTTAGTACCCTAGCAACGGAATAAACAAAGCCTTATATCTCCGCATCAGAACATTGTAGAGACACGGGGGTTGGACCGTTTTACTTGTGGCTTGAAGGGTGATCATTATGGGATGCCAATTTTCTCCCTAGCAACCAAACTTAGTACCCTAGCAACGGAATAAACAAAGCCTTATATCTCCGCATCAGAACATTGTAGAGACACGGGGGTTGGACCGTTTTACTTGTGGCTTGAAGGGTGATCATTATGGGATGCCAATTTTCTCCCTAGCAACCAAACTTAGTACCCTAGCAACGTAATAAATGTTAGCTTCATGCTAGCTTCCTGCTAATAATGCTAGCTTCATGCTAGCTTCATGTTAATCATGCTAACATCATGCTAGCTTCATGCTAATCATGCTAACTTCATGCTAGCTTCATGCTAATTATGCTAACTTCATGCTAGCTTCATGCTAATCATGCTAACATCATGCTAGCTTCATGCTTATCATGCTAGCTTCATGCTAATCATGCTAGCATCATGCTAGCTTCATGCTAATCATGCTAGCTTCATGCTAGCTTCATGCTAATCATGCTAACATCATGCTAGCTTCATGCTAATCATGCTAGCATCATGCTAGCTTCATGCTAATCATGCTAGCATCATGCTAGCTTCATGCTAATCATGCTAGCATCATGCTAGCTTCATGCTAATCATGCTAGCATCATGCTAGCTTCATGCTAATCATGCTAGCATCATGCTAGCTTCATGCTAATCATGCTAGCTTCATGCTACTCATGCTAACATTATGCTAGCTTCATGCTAATCATGCTAGCATCATGCTAGCTTCATGCTAATCATGCTAGCATCATGCTAGCTT
Source organism: Paramisgurnus dabryanus (assembly GCF_030506205.2). Lineage (NCBI taxonomy): Eukaryota > Metazoa > Chordata > Actinopteri > Cypriniformes > Cobitidae > Paramisgurnus > Paramisgurnus dabryanus. The sequence continues at coordinate 29,005,546 of NC_133343.1, read as the reverse complement.
CATGCTAATCATGCTAACATCATGCTAGCTTCATGCTAATCATGCTAGCATCATGCTAGCTTCATGCTAATCATGCTAACATCATGCTAGCTTCATGGTAAATCATGCTACCTTCATACTTAAACATACTAACAGCCAGATAGCCTACTAAACTAAATTTATGTCAAACCGTTTTAAACGTTCAGGCTACGCTTTCTCAAGCCAACATAAAGTTTGTCTTCAAACTTTACTATCTAGTTTGGAAATGATGTAGCAGTGGTTCTCAAACTTTTTGGCCCTGCAGCCCGCCTTATACGGTGAATCACTATGTGGGCCTCAAAGAAAATTGATGACAAAACATTATAAAACATTGGTCAGTAGCCAGTGTTGGGTAAGTTAAACGTAATTCCCAGTTATTAATTACTAATCTTTAATCATGTAATTTGATTATTGTACAAATTACTCTGTGTCTGTCCAAAAAGTATTTAATGACTTATTACTAATTACTTTTTAAATCCTATTTAGTAAACAATACAAAGATAGACTTGAAAAGGCTGGAATAATTCATATAAAAGTACATCAATTATTCTAGTCACACTTTTTAAGGTCTAATTCTCACTATTAACCAACTATTAACTACTTTGCTTCAATATACTCCTACTTACTGCTTATTAATTCTTAGTAAAGTAGTTTTTAAGTTTTGGTAGGATTAAGGATGTAGAATAAGGTTTTGCAGAATCAGGCATTAATATGTGCTTTTAAGTATTAATAAATAGCCAAACCCTGTAATATAAATACTAATAACCAACCAGTTAAAAATAGTGAGAATTGTAAACTACACTAATGTGTTACCATTTTTCTAATTAACTATTTAAAATGAGAAAGATAAATAAAAAAAAAACATGAATTTTAACCTTAGACTTTAAATGTTGATGTTAAATCCACAATTGTATTATATATCATTGATCTACAGTCCATACACAGGATTTACTTTAATTACCTCAGAAGTTACTGTCATTAAATTACTGAGTTATTCCTTACTTTACTTTTTCAAGGAAAAAGTTATTAAATTACAGTAACTAATGAGTTTTTAACTAGTCACACCAAACACTGTTAGTATAGCCTTGTTTTTCTGAGATTTAGTTGCACAGAATTTATGATAAATTAATTTATTTTATAAAATATCATAAAACAATTTTAGGGCCCTAGTTTGAGAATCACTGCTAACTTATATATGAAATACAAGGTAATGGCATCTTTTTGTACCATGGTATCTTAAGTCATGTAAACATTCATCATAACCTGTTAAAGTAAATATTTCTTTATCATTTATAAATGCGTTGCGTGCTTGTAAATGCTTAGAATTCTTTCATCTGCAGTTTTTAGCTGGTCTGAGATCAGCCATTCCTGCCGCATCCCTGCCGCGTCATCTGCCGGCTTGAGGTGGGCGTGTCCAGTGCGCCCGACGGCCCCGCCCCTCGCTGCTATCGTCACCACAGCTGCTAGCTCGTCGGTTAGCGTGCTAAGAGTTGATGTGTGAGGAGAGGATGAGACAGCAAACCTGCGAATGAAGCCATTTCACCACCAACACCATCATCTTCCTCCTCCTCAGCAGATCTTCATCAGGACAACTGCGACACGCGAGGACTCGCGGTATTTCTGACAACGTTCAGCGGAATTAAAGCTTCAGATGTGATGAAGGTGATGTCGAATGTTTATGTTCTTTATCAGCCGGCGTTCAGCTGAAGCGCGTGACAAAAATAAATATTTGTGTTTGTGTTTTTACATCAGAACTCATGACGCTGACGACGGATACAATTTGTGTTTCAAAGACTAACCAGTTAACCAGCGGGCGCATTTGATGTGCTAACCGAGAGCTAGCTGACGTTAGCCCGCTGCACAGGTGATATTATTTCTCATAATCAGCCTCGTGACAGCTCTCCTGCTTTCTCTTTAATGGGGGTTTTCTCCCAGTGACGTCACAGCACAGGGTCTGCTGTGCTCTCCTGACGCGTCTCTCACCTGTTTTACAGGAGTGGATTTCACCCACATGCATCACTCGGAGTCCACCGGTGAGTCCACAGGTAGCAGGAGGATGTCCCACCCGTCTGTGTTCACCGGTCGCAGGGGCAGCGGAGCTGCGGTACAACCCGATGAGCACCAGACAACAGCGATGATGACCCCATCCGGCTCTTCGTCGCCCGGGCCTCATCATCCTCCCCACAGCCTCAGCATCCACCCTCAGGCGCAGAGCGTTGGGGCGCAGGTCAAAAAGAAGAGCGGCTTCCAGATTACCAGCGTCCTCCCAGCGCAGGTGTCCGCTAGCGCCAACAACAGCATCGCGGACGACACCGAGAGTTACGACGACATGGACGAGTCGCACACCGAGGACCTTTCTTCATCCGACATGCTTGATGTGTCCGTTTCTCGAGCCACGGACACGGGCGTTCCCGAGAGGAGCTCCTCTGAAGAAACGCTCAACAGTTTGCACGGAGGTGAAACCCCTGGAGTCGTGTCACCCAACGAGCCCGTAATGCATCACCCTCAGCAAGGGTACATGATGAACGGCGTCCATCATCACGCTCCCCATCATCACAGCCATCAGCCTCCCGGTCATCACAAAGCTGCCCAGGGAAGACCTGCCGTGTCCCCCGTGGCCACGGTCGGACCAGCGACGCAGGGGAAAGTCACGAGCGGCCGTTCGGTTCAGGCTGCTGTCGTGGAGGGTGGTGGACCGGCAGCGATGAGCCACCCTGCGGCTTCGACTCCCGTCGCTGGAGCTTTGACAGGAAGCGTTGCGGGTGCAGCCCAGGAAGGCGGAGGTCCGACAGGGGTCGTAGGAAGCGCGACTGTTGCTCCTGTACAGCCGACACCTCCGACTCAGACGACCGTAGCCTCCACAGCATCCCGCTTCAGGGTGGTGAAACTCGATTCCAACTCGGAGCCGTTCCGAAAGGGTCGCTGGTCTTGTACAGAGTATTATGAAAAAGATGCCCCGCATGGAGATACGGCAGCAGCTCACAGAACTTTGGAGAACATCATTAACTCAGAACATGAGTCCACAAGCAGCAGTTCTTCTGGAAGCACCCTCAGCGGAGGAGGAGCTGGAGGAGATGTCCCGACACCCTCTCAACTCCACGCTCATCCCCAAGACCCAGGAGCTCATTCAGTACTTCAGCCCTCCATTAACGCCCAGGCTGTCCCTATGACAGGCATGTTGAGTACAGACAGTTTATCTGCTCCTGTTAGACCTCAACCGCCCGTGTCATATAGTGTAGATATAGCCCAAGTGCAGAGCAGCTATCCCACAAAACCCCCAGTGTCTGTCAGCCAGCCTGGAATACCACACATGGAATACGGCCAGATTTCATCCGGTGTCAAGCCTGGGGGAAATCAACCGCTCCAGGTTCCTCCGATTCAAGGTGCAGTTTCGCCCAGAGCTGCCCCGCTGCCCATTGGGATGCAGGGACTTCCGCCGGCAGTTTCTCAGCCCGTATCTCCGCGGCCACAGGTTTCTGCTCCCCAAATGGGAGCCCAGCTGTACCCGGATCAGCAGCAGACTGGAACCCAGCTGTCTTCGTCTATCGGGTCCAGCGTACCCCCTCAGAGTAACCTGCAACCAGCGTTACAAGGCCACCCGGGAGGACCGGGTCAACAGGGAGGACGTCTGCCACCGGCAGGAGCCTCTTATAGCGGGATGAGCGGCGTGACGCCCTCTCAGCTGGAGGACGCCCAACGTCTACTGTTGCAGCATCACCAGTTGCTGTCTCTGCCGCGTTTGACCGCAGTAGCCCTCGCTGGACCGACTGCGGCTGACGCCGGCGCTGCTCTTGGACAGGATGCGGTGTTTGCAGTAGCGACAGGTGCAGATGAAGACAGGTGAGACATCACTGGTCATTACCACAGTGTTTAATACATCTTACATCTCTACCCAAAATGTCCAGGTTACTTTTAAAGAAATTATCAATTATATTTTGCATAAAGGGAAGAAAGATTTTTAGTGTGATGTTCATCAATATTCAGCACAAGCACACTTTTATTCTCTTTAGATCAGCCTGTCTGAACACATCAACAGTGCTAGCATGATTTATTGCTCTTTATAGGTAAATAATACATCATTTTATAACCCACAATTATGGGCCAGACATTTCCTAATAGTTATTTCTAATAGTGGTACTTTTCCAAAATGTTATAAGAGCGTTTATTTTCAGTCTTTGGCTTGTTCTTGTTCTTTGCTTTCGGCTGCTCTGTTTGTTTGTGGTCAATGTCGGGTCAATCTTGTATCTCCAAATATATGAGCTCATCTTCAGAGAGTTCATCCACGGTCACATCTCTGTGTCTGTTAACTAGGGATGCATCGATACCGATACTGGTATCGGGTATCGGCCTCGATACCACATTTTCTAAAGTACTCGTACTCGTTAAAAGTCCCCCGATACCAGGGATCGATACCAAGGTCTGAGAAATGTCTATGTTTGAGTGGCGTGTAAGGGGTTAGTGCCTCTTGTGTTGTCCAAAGAGGCAGAGTTTACAACAAACTGGAAAACTAGTCACTTGTTTTTTTGTTAAATTATATGACTAAAGCTGTTACCTGTAAATTTGAATCATGTTTTTTATTAAGTACTCAGTATCGGTATCGGCAAGTACTGAAATGCAAGTACTCGTACTCGTACTCGTACTCGTATTCCAAAAAAGTGGTATCGGCGCATCCCTACTGTTAACGATCGATCGTTTCTTTTTATTTCTCTCTAAGCGTCTCATCTGAAGAGTCCGGTCATGATGTGTCTTGTATGACTGCAGGTGTCCTGACAGTCATTCGATATTGTTGTATATAACCGTGTGATCGGTTTTGTGACTTCATTGACTGCAGTCTGCAGCGAGCTCGTGCGGATGATGTGATTGAGGATGGCCTGTCTGGTTGCCATAGTGACGCATCTGCAGTTTTGTGAGTGACTCAGCAGAAGATGTGAGCATCGCTCCTCTGAACATGATGTTGTAATGAGGCAGGTGAAATTAATCACATGTAGTAACGTGACATCTCTCTGTGATCGCAGTGTTTTTGTATCTGCTCATCGTGTGTGATGTCACAGTGGTGCAGTAACTGAAGCACATCAGGGATTTTCAGGGAATGTTGATGCAGAATTGTGCAGTTAGAGTACTGTTGGTAACCCTCCACATTTATTTTGTTAAATGGTTGTATATCTCAATCTCAGCTGCGTTTCTTCAGACCTCAATCTTGCTCACATCTTCTGCTGTGATACAATCTGATGATCAGCTGTCCAGACTCAGAGATTTTGAACACTTCTGTTCTCACTCATTATTGTTATTTAAATCCTGAGTTCCCATAATCAAATGTTTGGTTTTGTAGTTTTCTAATTGTAACATCTGTTTAGTTTCCTGTGTTGATTAAAGTGTTTCATAGCTGTGTGGTTTAACCCTTACCTGGTGCTGTCCCGTGAGCGGGACACCTAAGTTAATATATGTTAATAAATAAATGTTAATCTATCACGACAAACCTATATATAGTTTGAGAGGTCTAAGAATGTAGTTCTCATATTTCAAAACCTTTTAGCAGTAATAATAATGCAGTAACTGTCATTTATTCATTTGTGACAAGATTATGCAGCAAACCAACACAAACTTCAGTTTTTTGATAGTTTTATGTATTAAAAATAATACTATATTGCATTTTTTATTTATTAAAAATAAATGTAAACTGCTATAAAAAATATATATTTTCACCTCTAAAAATTATGCTTCTAGACTAAGAGTTATATTAATTTAAAGGTGTACATCACCTTTTCACCCCCCCCCCAATCAAAAAGGGCTGCATCAGTTCAAGTGTTAAAGAAGATTTTAGTCAATAGCTGTGACCTCCAATGACTGTATTATAAGTTTGATTGCGTCACAGCAGCACGACTGAAGGTCAGTAAGGTCGTCCCAATTCAAAGGATGCTTAAAATGAAGACTCCTTATTTCTCCACGCTGCTAAGGATTAAACGAATGAATCCTTCACAGCCAAGGCTATCCTAAAATTTATTGCGCGCCTTAACGGCTGAATATGTCGGCTAGATTTTTTTAAATAAACATTTAAACCTTAATTAAATAAAAATTTGTATTTGGCAGAAACAAGTTTCTGTTCACTGTTTTAGTATTATAAGTTATGTTTTGTATTAATATTATTCTGTGTATGTTGCGTGTATTTCTATGTAAGGGATAATGTAGAGGCAGCCGGTAGTTATCGGGAAATAAGCCCCGACAGTGTGATCAGGACCCGACGTGAAGCGGAGGGTCTTGTATCACACTGAAGGGGCTTATTTCCCAATAACTACCGGCTGCCTCTACATTATCCCGCTTATTACACGGCTACTTGTTGCCACATAAGAAAAAAAACTGGACATGAATATGAATTTGAAACATTTTATTGGCATATTTGTTTTAAATTAACATTTTTATCCTTCCGCGAAACTTTGCACAGATGCATAAAATGATCGTAATACCTTATTAAGATCCTCTGCTTCATACTTGTCTGTCTCCATTTTTTTCTCTTTAACCAGTCTTTGAGAAGTTTTAATGCCCATTCTGTATTTTTTTGTGTGTTGGCTTCGTAGCTGTCATGCTCTATTTTGTCAAGTTCAGTCTCAGTAAGCTCTCTGTGTCTTGTCGTGGTTGTCCAGTGTTTGTCACAAGATGGCACCAAACAGTAATCTTTATTGATCTTTATTGGCGCGGAGCGATTTTACTCGTGCAAGTAGTCCGGCTATGCGTTATTAATTTGGAGCGGTTATTATTTGAAAAGAACGAACCTGCAAATGTCTCAACTGACCAATCAGAATCAAGCATTCCAGAGAGCCGTGTAATAAGGTTGATTAATTTAATATACTGTTGGTTAGTTTAATCTACATCAAGTCTACATATTTTCTAAATCTTTTCAATATGCCTTTTCTGATTCATTCGGTCATAAGATCCTCGTTCACAAATTATGTAATTCGTTCATGTCATTTATGACTTCGTTCAGACTCGGATGACTGACTCGTTCAGTGAAGGGATGAATTGAATTCAGTCAATGGCTCACATAAAATGTAAATCTTCCTAACAGCCCACATGATCATGACATTAGAACATAAATAATCATTATATACATTATTTATTAGAGCTGTGACGATGCATCGCATTTCCCATTAAAAAGACCTGTCTGAAATCGATTCTGAATCGCAAGACTCCGATTCTGTGATTTTGTGTGCTGTTTGTGCGTGTACTACGGGTCTTTGATCAGTAAGTCCTTATCAATCTAAAATCATTACGAGCCTGAGTCATTTACAACGTGCATTTAAAAAAGCAACACTTGTCAAACACAATCATTCAAAATATTCTTTATTATCATGAAAAAACCTGAAACAATCTGAAGAACAGTGATATTAATTTCCCTTTAGACATTTCCTGTAATAGTGTTGTTATGGTTCTTCTTTTGCGGCACAAATGGTGTTTCTGCACGAGAGCGCCCTCTGGCTTTTGGATGTGGCGTCATTTCACCGTAATTCATTCAAATTCATTCATTGAGAAAACGCACATTTGCACGATTATTTGTCACAGCCCTATTTTTTATTATCATGAAAATACCTGAAAATGTTTGAAGAGCAGTGATATAAATATACGCTTATACATTTTCATGGAGCTGCATGTGTATGGTTCTTCTTCTGTGGCGCATATTTACTTTCTCAACGAGAGCGCCCTCTGGTTTTTGGATGAAGCAGCATTTCACCGTAATTCATTGAGAAACATAGCAAGCAGAATCGCACAATTTATCGTTACTCCCTTACAAATATGTGTTAAGCATTTTAAACCTTAGATCCTAAATAGATGTTGCTTCTATATAAAATAGTTTGAGTGTTAATATCCTGATGGCTCTTAAGATGATTAAATGGGATTATGGGTTTGGCTGCAGGTTGTTTAGTCTTTGTTTTTCTCATTCTGCGTGTACACAAAACACTTTGTGTGCTCTTTACATGAATGAGGAATGGGTCAGTTTGTCGTTTCTATATTTGTGTGAATGTGTGTCGTTGTTGTTTTTTGTGTTACGTAAGGGCATGTGTGAAACTCTTTTAAATGTAGATGCTGAGGTCATGCTGTATGTCCATCGTACCACATGTTGATGTGATCAGGATAGACCATCACGGTGTATAATAATCACAGTTCATGTTTAGAAATCAGAAAGCATGATTTCTAGATGAAATAAAGTGTATTTCACTGTAAATTCAGTATAGATGTGATGATAATCAGGAGGCTGGATCTTTTATATGGTGTGTGGTCCTAACAGGAACATCTGATTGGTTGTCAGTTTTAATCTCTTGCTGTTTATATAACAATAGAAAGGCTGGTCATGTGAACAAAGTGACATCACAACACCCTTCCATTGGCACTGTTGTAGTGTGATGAGCTTTGGAAAGGTTTGATCGGGTGACACACTACACACACACACACACGCGCTGTATTGGCTGTTGGTGAGGTGTGTTGTTTAACATTGGTGAACAGAAGTTGTGTTTGTCAAACGGCTGTGGAGCGTAAGGAACATTTTATTGACATTCGTGAGAGACTGTTGGATGCGAAAGGCCCTGAGATCATGACTCTCAAACTGCTGTTCTATAATCTGGAGCAGTGTCACAGGTAAAACCTGCTGCAAACTGATCTGAGATGCCCAGAGGACTTTATCAACACTCTGTATTTTTTCAATTTCAGTTAGGCGGACTGCCGATGAAAATTAGCACTTTTGAGCTAACTCGGGTACATTTACATTATGGTAATTAATGTTGATTAATGTACATTGTACTCTTTTTAAAAAAAAAAGGCAGAACATGATGCTATGCTTCTGTGTCATCAAGCTCGATTCTGAGAGCTGAAGTTGTCCATTGTAAGCAAAATATTTAACAGTCTGAAACAATTAATGTAATCTTAAGTTTTCACAATGCATTGGATAAACCTTGCATGAGTAAAACTTGTAATCTATTTAATATATTCGTTTTCATCATCTATTATCAGTCTGTGTAAAGTGTTAAAGTAATATTGAGATTATATTAGAATCTGAAGTCATAAATAAATAAGAATGTGTTCAGTAACTGAGAGTGCGCGTCATCCACTGACCGACAGATGGCGCAACTGTGCTTATTACATAAAGACACAACACAAACACATTAACACTGTAATAACTTCTTATGTGTTGTGTTATCTGTCGATATCACGTGGCTCCTTTATATTGTAAAAAAAAGAAAAAGAGGTTTATTTAAGTATATTTTGTGTCGCCGGCAGAAATAAACCTCACTGAAACAGCGATGAAGGGCGTGGCGACGCATAAATTAGTCAAATATCCTACAGTCTCAGCGAATAGCGCGCCTGCCTGCGCTGAGCCCACTTTATGCAAATCTCTGAGCGGCTGCAGATCAGTCTTTGTGAGGAGCAAGTGATTAAATCACAGCTCAAAATATTGACAATGTGATCTTTAATTCGGCTTAATTTTTTGTTTTCGTTTTGTTTTCTGTTCTTATGAGTGTGTCAGAATGAATTGTGCGATGGATGTCCGTATTTATCGGAGTTTCTCGTGTCTGACATCAGTATTGAGCTCGTGTCCTGTCAGTGTTCATCACAGGTACGACATTAAACACCGCTTAATCGCATGTTATCACGAAGAGGAATGTGATGTAATGTGATGACATTGCGGTGGAAAACCCCTCAGATTCTTTTAGTTTCATGTTTAGACATTTATCGTCGCGTCGCGGTTTTATTCGTCGGTTTTTGAGTTGACTCTTTATGCAGATGTCGTCCATCAGAAAGCGAAATAAAGAAAGGTTAAAAGTGTTGTTTGTTGTCTCTCTACAGCTCGTCAGGAGCCAGTGTGGTGGCCATCGACAACAAAATTGAGCAAGCCATGGTAAGTTTGACTCTTAAATCATCATCATCATCATCATTCAGATTCAGGTGTGATGCTGCGTGGACATCTTTAAATAACCAGAGCTTAAGACGGGTTAAAATCTTCGTGATTACTTATTTGGTTATTATTTGTGATACCGTTACACTTCAAATGTCACTGAATGTAATACATTTTATATTGTGCTCGGTGTGTGTGTGTGTTTGTGTGTGTGTGTGTAGCTTGTGGTTGTTGCCAGGCAAACACATCATGGATGCCCTTCATAAATAAGCATTGTGCTCCTCCTCCTCCTCTAGGATGAAGAACATTCTGTTCCTTTTTAGAGCCCTTAAGTTTTGAGGTTATATAGATGCAATGATCATATGTAAAGTGATATAAATCTTTTGTTTGTTCGTACCGTTACATTTGCCCTTGTGTGTGTCTGCAGTGCATAAGCACAGGGCTGCACAATTCGTCGTCAATTAAAATTTTTGATTCAAACAATTACAAAACACAAGATTTAATAAGTAAAAGTGTTATTGTTGGATTAAAATATAAATTGTGTGCTGCTGGACTGATGTGTTTGTAAGGCACGTCTAAAGGCACTGCTGCTTTGACACGTGGAGTTAATAAATACATGTTTTCAAAGTCACAGAGTAATCGTGTTAAATAGTCATTATTATGATTTTGCAGTCCTACATGAGCAGCAGTCAGTATAAATACAGTATAAATCTCTGTTAAGTAAATAAAGTGACTGTCTTTGGTGTTGCTGTAATATTTCATCAGATGAATTAATCACCGTCATTCAAATCTGTTTATAATGTCTCATATTTTGGCTGAACCGTGTCTTTTAAATCTTTGTCTGTAGGATCTTGTAAAGAGTCACCTCATGTATGCGGTGCGGGAGGAGGTGGAGGTTTTAAAGGAGCAGATTAAGGAGCTGATTGAGAGAAACTCGCAGCTGGAGCAGGAGAACACGGTCCTGAAGAACCTGGCCAGCCCGGAGCAGCTCGCTCAGTTCCAGGCGCAGGTTCAGGCCGGATCACCCACCTCCGGACCCCAAGCGACCCTTCAGCCGAGTCTGACGCTCAACCAGGCTCCCGGCCCCACCGCTTAACAGCCTCGCGTGCGTTCAGTTCGGTCTGAGACTGTGATACTGTGAAGAGACTCCGGCGATTCGAGTGTTTGCCACGATCACATGCATTGTCAACTCATGTCGAGCTTTACCTGCCTCAGACAATCAATACTGACACAACAACCCCTGCTAGTAAACTCAACCAGAGCGAGATACATGTGACTCATGAGCCTGGCCAATCACACGCCGCATGTGGATCCTGTTCTTCTGTGACATCAGTGTTATTATGGAACGGTGATGTAAAATCATGCTGTTGTTGCCACATTCTTTTTTTTATAACATTTTCAGAAAGCCTTGATATTTTTTACTGCTTTTATTCGTATTCATTTTATTTTTTGCTTGTTTTTCTTTCTCAGTTGTTTTGATGTAAAAATGAGCACTTTGTAGTTCAAATGTACAAGAAAAGAAACCAATGAGTTGAGTACATTACATGAATATGTGGAGTATTGAAAGCTGATCTGAATGCTGACGGTGTTACTGTGTTTGTTTGCATTATTTATGTCTCAGTGTTGATGGAGGGATATCAAGTGAATTCAATTGTGTGTCATTGAACCCAAGCGTCATGTTTGTATGTTCTGTTTTGTTTATTTGTGAAAACAAACGTGGACTGTGAAATGCGTTTCACCGAAGAGCCGAAACTACAGCACAAATCTGACAGAAACTCTTTCACAGCCGTCGAATCATCGCAGTTCTCTTAGTATCTTAAATTATTTGAATGAGACTTTTATCACCAGAAAAGCTTAATGTTCATCATCTGGACACACACTACAAATCACACAGCTTCAATCTGTTATTATAATGATTATTATGATCCATGAGTGTCAAACTGACATCACGGTTTCTGCATGTTTCCTTCAATAAACAACACAAGACATTGTGACGTCATACAGTTGCACACGGACTTTAATAAAATGTAAAGGAAATGAGAAAAGTCTTGTGCAGTATTTTTTATGTCTGGTTAGAGCTATTTGTTTTATGTACAGTACTAGTTACTGTCAGGATTTAAGAAGGGATGCTGGGTGGACTTGAGGTAGCAGTGGTTTATGGATGCTTACTCATGATGCTCTAATTGGTCTAACCAAAAACTTTAATCTGTTTTAGAGATTTATTATGTTTCACATTTTGCCGTTTCTTATTGGTGGGTTTTAGCATTAGTGGAGGAGTTTCTGTGAGGCGATGTTTTATACTTTAGTCCAGTGATAAATAACTCTTCAGTCACACACAGACTTACGAACATTCCTCCAAATATCTTCCTTTGTGTTCATCAAAACAACAACATTTATAGAGGTTTGTAACAACATTTGAGTGAGGAAATGATGACAGAATTTTCATTTTTAGGTGAAATATCCCTTTAAGTGTTTTTGTGCAGAAGGAAATCAATGGGCTCGTGACGCCCCCTGCTGGATCCTCCGCTCTCTGACCTGGAGTAATAAATCAAATTTACTTGAACAATCTCATAATGAACTCTTTATATTGTCATTGCAGTTCAGTTACAGTGTTGTGCAAAATCCTCTGGCACATTAGATCTTTACAAAATGTTTTTTTTTAAGATGAGTTTATTTATTTACTATATTTTGGTTAAATGTGTCAGTAGGAAATCTCAGTAATAGTAATAATGAAGTAAGATGAGGAAAGAGATTTGATCTCAGCATCATCACATCTGATTACATGTGTGCAAAAGGCGTAGGACTGAAAAATGTTCAACAAATCATTGAACTCGGACCAAATGCAATAATTGGCCGCATGCAATTTTTGCTCCTCTTCTGTGAACGTGTTTTGCATGCCATTGCGCACCCTGTTCACGCAGACATCATCAGCGCATTCACATCTCCTTTGTAAACAGAGGCAAACAAACTGTACTGCTGATTGACAACCTGCACAGAACCAACAAAACGAAAGATATTATTTGAAACAACGACAGAAACCGTGTGGATCAGCAAAGAGCAAAAACCTAAATTAACATTGATAACTTAACTGCTGAGATGAAAACGGCTGCTGGGGGCAAAGGGTCTGAAAGGGTTGCAGTGTTTCTTTTGGAAAGGTAGGTACACGGTATGATTTTATTTTGATGGATTCAGATATTATACTTTGATGAAACACTGTGTTGCTTATGTAGTTACCTTTACGTATAACAATATTTATGTTTCCTAAATTACAAGCAAACTAGTACTAAATGGCTGTATCTAATTATGATTTAACAAAGTTTTCTCACTGTTGAATGAGACACGAATGGGCTTCTGGTCTGTCCGTGTTCATGTGTTTTGAAGGAGGCCAGGCTTTGGATGGCGATTTCAGTGCCATTAATGTCTTTGAGGAGTGATGTTTTTTCTTGTATGTGTTCAATAGTTGAACTAATGCACAGTTGGATTTTGTCAAATTCCCCTTTCACAGTGTTGCGTGATAAGATCAGTCTATTTAAAAAAACTTTGCCTCTCCTGTTATTTATGTATTGTTGGCTTTTAGTCAACCATTTTTCAGTGGGTAAGAAAGTAGTGTCAAGATCCCCTGAGAAAAAGCAGTGTGGTTCAGTGAGAAACTGCTATCTACAGTAAAGAATGATGCTTAGTGTACAGATGGTTTGCATAAACTACACATCCCAGAAATCACCGCGCCTCTGGAACATTTCCGGTGAGGGTGACAAACTGCAGCTACGCATTAATATTTTTTTCTCGTTCAAATGTCAGTATTTGACTATGGTATTTGACAGTGATATATTGTAGTTTGAAATGAGCATTAATTAAAAATAAAAGGAATGCTATAAATTATATTTAAAATAATATATATATATATATATTAAATGGAAAAAAATATAGTTTTTAGTGACGACTGTGGTAAGTTCATTGTGAACAGCGCTGAGAAAATTAACCGATATCAGGAGGCAGCACACTCCACAGATCATACACAACTATCTACTTTAACAAATAATTGAAATAATCTGAAGAAATTAAGACAAATAGTAACTGACCAATCAGATAGGATCTCCGGCAACACAAGGCCCGCCCTTTCCAGCACGCAGCTATGTGAATGTAAACGTGTGGGTTATGTATTGCTGCTTAGTTTAACATTGATTACTAACAATAGTTTGTCAGATATAATCTCAATGAATATATTTTCATCGACATTATTGTCAATCTTATAAATAAAAGGTGATGTAGTCTGAGCTGACAGTTTAATAACACGGACGGGCTACTGATGGTCGATGGCGTCTCTTCTGCGCAGGCTCGTGCCGCTTCAGACTCTGGTAAAGAACTGCAGATGGAAGTTTATCAAATCTGACGATGTCCTAAAACACCGCGCGGTCCAACAGCACATTAAACGCGTGTTAGATGAATATAAATGTATTTTAACTCGTTTAGATCGCGAACAGGTGAGTGAGTCTGAGCGGAGACTTTTAAATCATAAACTGGTTGAAGTGTCGCAGGTAGTTAACGCGTTTGAGAGAACTGAACTAGCTATGAGTGAGGAGACTGACCTACGAGCTCTCATTCACAGTAAGTCCCACATAAAAGTTTTACATTCATTCACAAAGACTTTGACCTGCTGAGTTAGTAACACATGTTTCTTAACCACCCCAGTATTAACTAACCCAGCCCTGAACTCGTACTCTGGCCTTCTGGATTTAGATTGAGCAACATGATGAGAGGTTTTAATGACGGATGAGTCATTCTACGAAACGGGTGCCATTTCCACTTTGCAATTTTCCAAATTTTCATTAAGAACAAACTTTATTTTTTTTACTTACAACTTTAAATATATTGTTAATCCTCCCAAAAAACATATTTTCCCAGCTCAGGTACAAAATTGTTAATAATATTATCAGTTTTATTCTGGCACAGAAGTCTTTCTTTTACCACCCCGTCACGGACAATATGTATGCCATCTGTGTAGTAAAACAAGAAATATATTTATAAAATCTAATGTTTTCCTAATAGTAAAATGTCCCTTTCTTGGAAACCATCAATATGAAGTCTATAATTTAATTTAAATAATTATTATTCGTTTTTTAATCTTGAAATATGAATTCGACATTTCAATGGCCTCATTGTTTGTACAAAAACATACGAATACACTTAAAAAATACAAATAAACTTACATTTATTTGATTAGTCCACACAACAAGAACATCATTCAACATTAATTTATTTAAAATGTATTTTCTATTACATAAGTTTTTAACAAAATGACCCCGTGACGGGGTGGTAACTGATGTCACAGATAGGTTCACTGTGACAAGGTGGTATGGACAAAGTGTGTATCTATATATGGTATGCTTGTTTTAATCTTTATAAAACTGGGGGAGGGGAAACATTAACATTGGAAACTTTGGTCATGCTGTGAAAAACTAAAATAAGAGCATCATTACAGTGAGTGAGTGAGTGAGTGAGTGAGTGAGTGACACAGTGAGTGAGTGAGTGAGTGACACAGTGAATGAGTGAGTGAGTGAGTGAGTGAGTGAGTGAGTGAGTGAGTGAGTGACACAGTGAGTGAGTGGCACAGTGAGTGAGTGAGTGAGTGAGTGAGTGGCACAGTGAGTGAGTGAGTGAGTGAGTGGCACAGTGAGTGAGTGAGTGAGTGAGTGAGTGAGTGAGTGAGTGACACAGTGAGTGAATGAGTAAGTGAATGAGTGAGTGACACAGTGAGTGAGTGACATAGTGAGTGAGTGACACAGTGAGTGAGTGAGTGAGTGAGTGAGTGACACAGTGAATGAGTGAGTGAGTGAGTGACACAGTGAGTGAGTGACACAGTGAGTGAGTGGCACAGTGAGTGAGTGAGTGAGTGAGTGAGTGGCACAGTGAGTGAGTGAGTGGCACAGTGAGTGAGTGAGTGAGTGAGTGAGTGAGTGAGTGAGTGAGTGACACAGTGAGTGAGTGACTGAGTGGGTGAGTGAGTGAGTGACACAGTGAGTTAGTGAGTGAGTGAGTGAGTGAGTGAGTGAGTGAGTGACACAGTGAGTGAATGAGTAAGTGAATGAGTGAGTGACACAGTGAGTGAGTGACATAGTGAGTGAGTGACACAGTGAGTGAGTGACACAGTGAGTGAGTGAGTGAGTGAGTAAGTGAGTGAGTTAGTGAGTGAGTGACACAGTGAGTGAGTGAGTGAGTGGCACAGTGAGTGAGTGAGTGAGTGAATGAGTGAGTGACATAGTGAGTGAGTGAGTGAGTGACATAGTGAGTGAGTGACATAGTGATTGAGTGACATAGTGATTGAGTGACATAGTGAGTGAATGAATAAACAAACCATGTTAAGTTAACAGAAACAATTTATTAGTCTATATCAGAACCACCCCGTCACATCCCTTACCACCACGTCACAATAAAACTTGTGACGGGGTGGTATGTGACGGGATGGTAAATATCATCCCAAAATGGCCGCAGATCTCCCATGTGGTCAAGTTCCTCACCTAGCATACATGCATTCTATCTGAAATATAATTTTATTTGCATTAATAATGTAAAAAAATATATCGAAATTTGTTTTCCCTCTCTATCTTGCGTGACGGGGTGGTTGCTTTAAGCTTGACGGAGCCTGTCTAACACAAAAAATCAACAAATAAAGAATGTAGAGGAATGTCAGTACTTGCCTGTTTTTGTTCTTGGTGGCAACAAGGCTCCAATGATGTCACTTCTGCTTTGTGATGTCATTTAAAGCAACAGTACATTATTTATAGATAAAAAAAGTTAGTGTGACGGGGTGGTAAGTCAAATTGAGGGACGCACACAAATCATCAAATATTTACAAAAAAATAAGGTTTATTTTGAATAAAATGTATCTTATGTGAAAAGGGACACAAATATAATCATGAAAACAATATATATTTTTTAAAAATACATAACTTATTTGGTGATATTTTGGATGCAAATGTCATGTTGGTCAACACGGACATGTGAAAATGGCTATGTACTAATGTAAAATTATAAAAAATAGTATGTTATTCTTTAAGAATAGTGTTTTTATCATATATCATATTAACAAGAACCCTTGAATGAATAACTTTAAGCTTTGTAAGAACATTTTGGGACATTTTTGTGCCTTATGCATCTCATCAAATGTTGCGGACCCAAATGGCACCCGTTTCATAGAATGACTCGGATGAATGATCGTTTGTTATTGTTTTTGTGCTCCAGACACGAGAGCAGAAGATCATGAGATGCTTTCACTGCTGCACGAGGAACATGAAGACATCAGCAGAAGATTAGATGAGCTGAAGAAAGAGGTTTGGAAAACAACTCATAAAGAAAAAACCGTGTTGATGATGAAATAAGGTCCCAGTGTTGATGTCAATCAATGCTTTCAGCTGATTCAGACTCTTATTCACGCTGATGAGCACGACAGTAGAAACGTCATTCTGGAGGTGGCAGCAGGAAGAACCACTGGAGGTTTGTCAAGTTTTCAGACATACTTTGAGAATTGAAAGTGTTTATTTCTGTAAGTAGTTGATGAATACTTGTGTCTGTTTTGCTGCAGGAGACATCTGTCAGCAGTTTACCAGAGAGATGTTTGATATGTACCAGGGCTTTGCCAGCTACAAAAACTGGGACTTTGAGATTTTAAATTATACTGCAGCAGATTATGGTACTAGTTTGTCATCATCATCATCTTTTGAGCTGTGAGTGATGTGGTGATGATGTCACACCTGAGCTGTGAGTGATGTGATTGATGATGTCACACCTGAGCTGTGAGTGATGTGGTGATGATGTCACACCTGAGCTGTGAGTGATGTGGTGATGATGTCACAACTGAGCTGTGAGTGATGTGGTGATGATGTCACACCTGAGCTGTGAGTGATGTGGTGATGATGTCACACCTGAGCTGTGAGTGATGTGGTGATGATGTCACACCTGAGCTGTGAGTGATGTGATTGATGATGTCACACCTGAGCTGTGAGTGATGTGGTGATGATGTCACACCTGAGCTGTGAGTGATGTGGTGATGATGTCACAACTGAGCTGTGAGTGATGTGGTGATGATGTCACACCTGAGCTGTGAGTGATGTGGTGATGATGTCACACCTGAGCTGTGCGTGATGTGGTGATGATGTCACACCTGAGCTGTGCGTGATGTGGTGATGATGTCACACCTGAGCTGTGAGTGATGTGGTGATGATGACACACCTGAGCTGTGAGTGATGTGATTGATGACGTCACACCTGAGCTGTGAGTGATGTGGTGATGATGTCACACCTGAGCTGTGAGTGATGTGATTGATGACGTCACACCTGAGCTGTGAGTGATGTGGTGATGATGTCACACCCGAGCTGTGAGTGATGTGATTGATGACGTCACACCTGAGCTGTGAGTGATGTGGTGATGATGTCACACCTGAGCTGTGAGTGATGTGGTGATGATGTCACAACTGAGCTGTGAGTGATGTGGTGATGATGTCACACCTGAGCTGTGAGTGATTGATGATGTCACAACTGAGCTGTGAGTGATGTGATTGATGATGTCACACCTGAGCTGTGAGTGATGTGATTTGTAGGCGGTCTTCATCACGCAGCTGTCAGGCTCTCGGGGGACAGTGTGTATCGCAGGTTGAAGTTTGAGGGCGGCACACACAGAGTTCAGAGGATTCCCGAAATCGGTCTTTCTTCTCGCATGCAGCGCATTCACACGGGAACTGTGACCGTTATAGTCCTGCAGCAGCCGGATGATGTGAGCCAACTTCACAAACTTTTTTTTTATTCTGAAATGTGTTGCACATTTTATATCTTCGTTGTATTTGAGTAAGAGATCAACACAATAAAAGACAACAACAAATGATCATCTTTAATAACCGTGTACACAGGTTGACGTTCACATAGAGCCAAAAGACCTGCGAATAGACACGTTTAAATCCAGAGGAGCAGGAGGTCAGAGTGTCAACACCACTGACAGCGCAGTGAGAATCGTTCACCTGCCCACAGGTACAAACAGCATTCGAGGATTATTTTATTGTCATTGATGCTGCTGGAGTGTTTTAATGTACATGGGATTGATTTGTTTCAGGGACTGTAGCAGAATGTCAGCAGTATCGCTCGCAGTTACAGAACCGTGACACGGCCATGCGTGTCCTTCGAGCGCGTCTGTACCAGAACTGCGTGGGACAGCAGAGAGAACAGACACACGCTTCACGAAAACAGCAGGTCTGTCGCTGACAGTCAACAAATTACACAGCTAGTTAAGTTGTATATGTGTTTGATAACTGCATTAGCAGTGACATGTGATGAAGATCAGGGATATAGATGAAATCTGAATAAACTCATGTGTTCATGTGACAGGTGGGCTCTCGATCACAGTCAGAGAGAATCCGCACGTATAACTTCAGTCAGGACCGCGTGACGGATCACAGGATTGGCTATGTGACACGTGACATCAAGGTAAACCTATGAATCTGACACACGGTGTAAATGTTGATGTAATTGTGAACCTGTGGAGGATTTAATACTGTGTGTCTGTGTGTTATATTCAGGAGTTCATGAGAGGAGGTGAATGTCTGGAGGAGGTGATCAGACTCCTCCAGGAGCACAAAGACAGAGAAGCTTTATTTAAACTGCTGGAGAAGGACAGCATTAACACTGATCCAGAGTCAGAGATTAAAACATAGTGTGAATGTGGAAGTCTTGTGATGGGATGATTTTGGATCAGAACTTCTTCCAGACGTCATAATGAATGAAGCTGCAGAGGCTCCTCACTGAAACGACTGTGAGTTTGTGATAAAAGAGCGCTCTGATATAACAGCAGAAGGGTTAAAGATAACTCAGTCTCTCATGTTTAAAGTCTTCTGTATTATTTGTTTGTTTGTACATCAAGTACATTCTGGTCACACTTTAACACAAACGAACTCTTAACTCCTTTTGCCTCAATACAGTCCTAATAACTGCTTATTAATACTTACTTAGTCAAGTAGCTGTTAGGTTTAAGTATTGGTAGGAATTGTGTAGGATTAAGGATGTAGAATAAGGTTTTGCAGAATCCTTATCATTATTAAGTACTAATAAACAGACAATATTAATGCTAAAAACCAACTAGTTAATAGTGAGAAACTACACTAGAGTGTTATCATTATTAACTCGCAAACGTATTTAAAGTGAAAAGGATACATAAAAAACATGCATTTAACCTTAGACTTTAAGGGGTGGTTTCCCAGACAGGGATTATCTTAAAACAGGACTAGACCTTAGTTTAATTAGGAAATATAACTAGTTTTAACAAACATGCCTTACTATTTTGAGGCAAAACAAAGCACACAGATATGTCAGTGCAAGTTGTTGTCAGTTTGGACCGCTCTTATATTAAGTCTAGGACTAGTCTAATCCCTGTCTGGGAAGCCACCCCTATATGTTGTGTTATATATCATTGATCTACAGTCCATACACAGGATTTACTTCAATTACATCTGAAGTTACTGTCATTAACTTACTGGAAAATGAAGAGTTAAAGGGTAATTCAATTACTTGGTAACTAGTTCCACCCAACACTGTGCTCAGTCCAGGTGATTTTCTGATGATCAAACGAGCAGCTCTTGATTGTTGTTGTTGGGCGTGGAGAGCGAAAGCGAATATCAACTTCAGCACAAACACACATTTTCCTATCAGACACAAACATTCTAGAAAAGATCATTTCTGGCACCGGTTATTTATGTTAATATCTGTACCATATGTTCATTTGGCACCTGAAGTACTTTCTAACCGCTCCGTTAGAAAGAATTAAGAAACGATTTGTCCCTGTTGAGTTTACCCATCATTTACAAACATTACATGATATTTACTTAATTGAGGTTCACACTAAAACTCCTAAAACAGGTAGAGAAATATTTAATCTACCTATGGCTTTAATTCATTATGCCAACAATAAAAAAATACTCTAAAACACCTTCACAAAGATTTTCAAACATTTATGATCGTATCCAAATCTGACTTCTGTAAAAAAAATCATTTTGATGGTGACCTAACAACAATTTATAAAACAAACATCACACATAAAGAAATCTGCTGCCCAGTGATCGTAAAGATGATGTGAATAAATGTTTTGAGAGACAAACACTGCTGTATTAAACTCTAGTCGTCATCATCTCTCTGTCGAAGACTCCTTGATTTTCCATTCTCAGTCTTTCTCTTCTTGAACGTCTCTCCTCCAGCGTTGCCTTCCTCACCCTGACCCAGTGAAGTGATGGTGCGCTCCTTAAATTTAGGCCGTGGCTCAGGTGCGAGGTCCGGTGCGGCCGGCGCAGTGACTGCGGTCGCCGTGTGCGGCAGCTGCAAATCCACTTTCTCACTGCAGATGAGTAGAAAAGGACATCATCACTATAACTATTGACTGAATATATAAACAATGATGCTGTGTTCAAAGCAGTGATATGTTGTGAGGTTCTTACTAGGGATCATCCTCAGGCTGGATTTGTTCCCAGGCTCCATATGGATTTATCTTTCTGGGTTTCTTTGCTGGAGTCACTTTGACTTCGACTGCAGCAGGAGCGGACGTCACCTCCTCTTTCTTCTCCTGGGGTTTTTCTTCATCACTCACTTTCTGTCCTCCGTCATCCCCTGATGTTTGGTCCGGCTCTTCCTTTCGTTTCTGTCAAAAACAAACGTGTTTATTTCCTGGAGTGTGTTTGTGCCATGTTTACATGCACAATTTTGAACTTAAGCACAATTCTTCTGCGCATGTGCCCGAGGGTATTCTTGCATCTGATGCTATATTACGATTCACACGTTTACATGCATATACTTTTCTCTTGATGATCGGATCACAGATGGGACTACACCACCCCTTTAAATACAATCGACATTTGCATCTGATTAAACCTAAGGGTATTGATTAACTCTTTCACCGCCAGCATTTTTAAAAAAAGTTGCCAGCCAGCGCCAGCGTTTTTCATGATTTTCACCAAAGTTTAATGCCTTCCAGAAAATGTTCTTCTTTAAATAAATAAACATACAATATACCAAATGAAAGAACAGACCCTCTGCTTTCAAACAAAAAAAAACGTTTCATCCTACCTTCAGTGGTTCTTTTGCAATCAGCTTTTGAATATGGGTAGGTTTTTGCAAAAACACCATATTTTGAGCGAAAAGCAGAGATAATTCCATTTTTATGACGGACTTTTCATAGAGATCCCATTCAGAGCGATCTTTAAAACAGACACGGACATGCAGCAGCTTGCCATAGGGCAATACTTCCGGTTTTAAAAAGTTGCGGAAGGGCGCCACCTGGTGGATAATAGCGGTATTGCGGAAAGACGGAAAATCTCGTCATTGGCGGGGAAGCGTTTTCTCTTAATTGACGAGATATCTCGTCAATGGCGGGGAAAGAGTTAAAGTGTTTACATGAAGGATTTTGAATACGATTACCAACAGATTATTTCTTTGCATGTAAATGTAGCTTCTGTCTCACCCTGAAGCTGATCTTTGGGACTTTGGTTTGTTTTGCGTCCGCTGGTTCTTCTTTTGTTTCTTTAGGAGATTCAGAGGTCTCTTCTCCTCCACAGAGAGAGTCGGGCTGAGGAGGAGCAGCATCACTTTCAGAGGGAGACTCGGGCTGAGGAGGAGGAGCTTCTTCCTGCGTCTCCTCATGAGAAGATCTGTCCTGTGTGTTGAGGTCATGAGGTTTATCCCAGCTGGATTCTGCTCAGAAGATCACAAAATGTGTCATTGATCGAGTTCTGCGTGTGACCTGAAACATCAGCGTGTTTGTTTGCTCACCGCCCGTCTGTGTGTTGTAGTAGTACGTGTACCCGTCAGGGCTCACAGCTTCCATCCATCCACCGCCCGAGATAACCTGTGAAAGACATCGTTCATGTGCTCGGCTCCAAACACACAGATTAAGAGCTGAAGAGTAAATCTGTGTACCTGCATCTCGCCTGTGCCCGGTGGTAGTAATAATGATGATGACGGTGATGAAGATGAGGATGATGTGCTTCCACCCTGAAACACGTCTGGGTTCTCCCACTGAGACTCTAAGATCAATGACACACAATCACATCAGTAAAGTTTCATCTCGAAAAAAGTTTCCTGGACAGAGTTTATCTTAGTCCCAGACTAAAACACACGTTTGAGCGGCCTTCATTAAAAAAAAGACCTTGCACTGACACTTTCTAACATATATCAGTGTTCATTTTTTGACTCAAGATGCACACCAGAATTTTTATTTTGTAAGGTATGTTTGTAAAACTATTTTAATGTCCTAATATTACTAAGGCCTAGTCCTGGAATAATCTAAACCTTATTATCTTAAGCAAGGACTAGGCCTTAGTTTAATTATGAAATATAACTAGTTTGAACACACATGCCTTACTAAAACATTACTTGTGTGTATTTTGAGGCAAAACAAAGGGCACTGATGTATTTTAAGATATGTCAGTGCAAGTTGTTTTCAGTTTGGACAGCTCTTAAAAATGTTTTATTGAAGGACTAGTCTAATCCCTGTCTAGTAAACCGGCCATTTTTGAGTATTAAGGTGTGATGTGGTACCTCCTGTGATGGTGTTGTAATAATATATTTGTCCATCATCTGTTCTTCCTTCCACCCAGATGCTTCCCGTTTGAATCTTTCTGCTCTCTTTCACTTTCATTTTACCTTTAACTTCAAATTTTTTGGATTTTGTCTGTGGTCGAGCTGGAGCAGGAGCTGGAGCTGGAGACAAACTTTCACCTGTACACAAGCAAACAATGAGGTTTTTATCAGAAATGTCTTAATCTGAAACATTAAAAAACCCTTAACTGAATGAGAAACATTTATATGCAGTCGACTCATGATGCGAGTGTTAAATACGGAGACTTAACATCATCTAAATCTTAAGTACCTGTTCCTGTGAGTCTCTTCAGATCTTCTTCATAAGCTTTCTGTGCAGCTTCTTCCATCGCCGCAAACTCCTTCGACATCTTCTTCTCCTGTTTGGCTTTAGCGACGCTCTTTTTCTTAATCTGTCGTTCAACATTGACAAGAAGACACAGAAGTGTGACACAAACATTGCTGTCCAATAGGAGAGCGTCTCTACAGACACGCCCACGCTCTTATCATCGTACACATGCTGATCTGAAGACAGCAGCCAACTTTCTGTTTACTACTAACAGCACTGAACACCAGCACGTGTTATACTACACATACTAGGATCATATAGTATGCACACTAAGCACATGTACACGTCAGGCCTGAAGTGTGCAGTATATGACGGAGCAGAGATAAACATCCCACAATGCACTTAGTGAACATGAGGTCAGGATCTGGGCAATAACTATTTACGCTTGTGTATATACTACTGCTCTTTAAGAGAGAAGATAAAATACCAGAACAGACTGTTTGAACTCTTGGCAGAATAACCCAAAATAAAACTCATTCTGTCATGTTAAGCAATGGGCACGTGCAGTGAATGTACTGCAGCAAAAACATCTATCATTAACCCTAACCCCAAACTCCTACTGTTAAATTCATAACCCAGGATTTAGATTTAATCTGTTTTACGTTACCTCCTCGATTTTGGCCGCGACATTTTCCTTGTGATTCTTCCCTCGCTCGTGAAACTCGATGCACTGCGTGAAAAAGACTCAGAATGAGAACACAAACATCACTCGTGTTTATAAATAAAAACCTGAGCTGTAATAATAACTTACGGGTTTGTTATCTGCGATCCAACACTTACAGTACTGACAAAACTTCTTCGGTTGTGATTTCCAATAATCAGCCCTATTATGAACGTACACACAAACACAACACGTATATAAACAAAAACACACTTGTGTGTGCAATAACACTGAAAGCTTAAGATATGCGTGCTTGTTTTATTAACAATGTTATCAGTCACAAGTACATCGTTACTTACATGTTTAATAATTATAATGAATAAAAACTTCAGTCTCCTGCACTTAAATGTGATCGCTCCCTACATCGCTAATGTCACCTCGATATGACGTCACGAACAGCGCGACAAATTTGCGACGGATCATCACACATCCTCGTTTTAAATTGTAGGATAAAAAATATACACTATATTCGTAATATAATTTTATGATCATAAACAATACTAAACGTTAAAATAAATCCGTTCGTGAATATACAGAATGATCGTACTTGATGGTGTCATTAATAATTACCGAGCAGCTGTAATGGCACTCGACACCTCCCATATGGTCTAGCGGTTAGGATTCCTGGTTTTCACCCAGGCGGCCCGGGTTCGACTCCCGGTATGGGAAGTAAATTTTTTTTCATGTATTTATGCGATTATCTTTCATGTATTCAGAGTTTGCGTGTGATTGTGACTAAGTGCTGACGAAATTTCCTTTTTAGTTTTTAAAGTCAACCCAAATTGGAAGAAAATAAAGAAAGGTTGTGAGGTGAGAGGCTTTATTAATTCCCAGAGGAAAACCTTTTAATTAAACGTCACTAAACATTCATAAATTACATCACAATAAATAATTAAACAAAACAACAGCAAAAAAATGCATTCAAACAATTCAGTCTTGATCATCCAACTAGACAAGGTTTGAATAATGTTAAGAAACTATAAAATACAGAAAGTCATTTTTACATTTCGCAGAAGATTTCGTCTAAAGTGACTTACAGTGCAATGTACATTTCATCATATGTGTGGGATTCACTGGAGCTTTTCCTTTATATCACCGTGTATCAATAAAAATATGTCATACATACAGTACAGAAGTCAACCAGCAGCAGATTAATGGATTAATTAGTATTGGTTAGTAGTTGACACTAGTAGAGTCCAGTAGATTGAGAAAGTATTGAAGTGTTTAAACACACAGACTGTCAATACAAATAAAACATTATTATGACTGTAAATACTGACACACTCATTCAAATATCAAAGAGAAAGAAAATTCTTACTTACAGAAATAACCTGTCGTGTACACATTTATAACATATGGAAATAAACCCAGAAACAAAATAACAAACATAACTTAAAGTAATCTGCTACATCTGTGGCCATTATTCAAGAAAGAAAACATACAAGACATTAAATAAATACAACAATCTAAAGTTCAGCGGAATAAAAACACAATACTTGGTCCATATACACAAGAGTAAATGTTAAGTGTATGTCTATAAAAAGGGTTGTTATTATTATTATTATTAAATTAAAGGTATAAACACATCCACATCTAAAGAGTTATTTACCTGTAAAGAGTTAAAAACCTGATGAAATTTGGTTAAAACCTTTTGAATGACAAAAACTGTATTTAAATAACATTTCAAGTTGTTTTATTTCAGCAGCATGAAAGCGTTTTTATGCCCAAATCACTCAAAGGTTTTCTGACAGATCTTCATTCACACTCATTGTTCACATTAAGAGGAAGCTCTGGTAAATAACTGAATGGACGTCACTCCTGGTTATTTAACTCTGATCTCAAGAACACTTGGTGAGTGAGAAAGAGAGACGCCCTAACCAGCAGGGCAATTCTTAACACGTCCCGTTTACACGTCGCTTCATTGCTTCAGTAGTTAAACCCTGACCTACATCTCTCTCAGACCGGTTAGTAACATCCATCACGCCAGCTCCCATCACGCAGAGCGCTCAGCGTCATCAGACTCTTTGGTGGTGTCAGCAAACTACAGACAGAGAGACGACGAGAGACAAAAGATATCATAAATAATCATGATTCAGAAGAAATATCACATGCAGCGTCATACAGTTCACTAGCTGTATATCAGATATAATCTGCCTCATCTGAACAGATTAACATACTTTTAATCTGGTCAACAATCTCTTAATGAATGAAACCGTGAGGAGATTGATTCTGACCTGCGTACGGGTGTAGCGAGTTTGCTGCGAGGGGTCGAGGCGGTCGATACGAAAGACGCCGGCCGCGGCAGAGCACTGCGTGCTGGGATCTGAGAGCCGCCCGCTTTACTGGGCTGTGGACTCCCAGCGGTGGAGAGAGATTGTAAACTGAGTGATGATGTCATGGATGAAGAACCCTTTACCGTTGGGCTGACGTAAGCTGTGGCCTTCAGAGATGGACGAGATGAGAAGTTTCCAACGCTTTGAACGCGATGCCGCAGCTGCCCGGGAGACGACACTTCACACGAGACAACAATAAAACACTTTTAATGACATCAATGAGATACTATTGTGTCGTTTCAGACCACTTTCATTCATTCATAAAACACAAAAGTTAAATCTATCAGTAATATCTGTGTCATAGATGTTAAATTAAACCTAACAGTAGAGTATTTAAAGACATACTGGCGGTCTGAAGTCGTCCCAGTGCAACAGATGAATCAAAGCTCTGACTGTTCCTGATGGATGAAGATATTTGACTGACAGGGATTGAGATGCTGGAGACGCTCGGAGATCTCAGGAGATTTGGCAAACTCCTCCTCAGCTTATCTGAGAAAACAACACTTCCTGTTAGTTCGGCCAATCACAGAGACAGAAATGCTCCATCAAATATCCCTGACATCAGATTAGAGCTCAAATGATTTATAAGGATTGAAATCTGATTACTGACGGCAGCAGAAGCTTGGGTAACTTCTTATATTAAAACAGATTCAAGATTTGATTTTCACCAGAGAACAGCAGATTAGTTTAGTTTCTATACAGCTACACATCAGCTGATGATCACATGATCAATTCATGAACAAGCTCAACTCTATAACAACAAAATGTTTCCTCATATTCAACTCATTTCATATTCAGAAAACCCACCAGAGAAAAAAAATAAATCACTGTATTCAGAACAACACTGAGCTCAATCTGTCTTGTTTATGGTCAGGCACTACATCAATACATCTCTAAAACATCCTCAATAATGTCAAACACGGAAAAGAAATGCGTGGCATGGGCACATAAAATGGTGAAAATATGTGACATACTTTTATTTTGAAATCTTAGGAGGTATGGAGGTGCTGTTTGTGTATCTTGGCACACTTTCTGAGTAAGGCCTCATTCTGATTAAGGCTACAAAAGATGAAAAGTGAACCCTTGTGTACGTGCTGTGTAAAAGGTTTATCTCCACCTCTTAGCTCCTGGCTGACAAAGGACACAAGGTATTGTTTTAATTTTTATAATGTTTGGTCAAGAGACTCGTGTGTTTATTTAACTCCTTGTTCATCTCTTAATTAATCTCATCTGAAGCTGTTAGCTAATGTTTAGCGGGTCGTTTGCATATATTTGCTAATGTTGCTACCGTAAGCAGAACACAAAGTTTTATTGTCTCGTTTCTGTTGATTGCATCCTAGATTTTTTTTAGGTCATTTTATGTTTTTCTTTAAATTGTACCAAAGCTAATTCATTGTTAACTCCAGTCTTTAATTTAGCTCACATTGCACTTTAAAATGAGATTTATGTAGATCTTCATATAGATATCATATAGATCTTTCAGGTAGCACTTTAAAAATAGGTTGTCACTTGTCTAAAACCTTTTAGAAGTCTTTATAAGCACTAAAAATTGTTACTGTCAGTGTTGAAATAATTCATATTATTAAGGATTACAGTACAGTAAAGCAGTGTTAAATGTGATTTATTTTGTCACATTATCTATGGTCTAAACCATTTAGATTTTACACATGTATTCATAAGCCTATGTGTTTGTAACGGACATTTATGTTCAATTGCAGGCAAATGTGTAATTATTGTCTGTTTGTTTGTCTTTATTCAGCTCTTACAGCGTTTGGCTTCGAAAATTAAATCCTTTATAAACATCATTTAAAGACGTTGCGCAATGTATATAGTTTGTTTATTCGGGGTAGCAGTGAAGTTTTGTGTGTGTGTTTGTTTAATGTTGGATTTAGTTGAAATGAGGCGGTCCCAACCAGGTCATTAGTCACAGGCGGGAGGTAAAACTGCATCAAATGCTTATTTTAATGGAAATCAGCGCGTAAGTGCATATAATGTAAACAACATGTAGTGAATTATAATCCAGATAT
Organism: Paramisgurnus dabryanus; assembly: GCF_030506205.2. Classification (NCBI taxonomy): domain Eukaryota; kingdom Metazoa; phylum Chordata; class Actinopteri; order Cypriniformes; family Cobitidae; genus Paramisgurnus; species Paramisgurnus dabryanus. The sequence goes on along the minus strand of NC_133343.1, from coordinate 28,976,677 downwards.
AGTGGGATCTAGGGTTGTCAAAAGTATCAGGTCTTTGTTACCAAGCCAGTACTAAAAAATAAAAGGTCATCGGTACCAGTGTGGAACCGGGTCCACCGGTTACTAATGCGGCATTAGACAGGTTGTCAGTCGTAAACTTTTCATAGAAGCAACAAAAGCGTTACTTGCAGACAGAAATACTCCAGATTTAAAAATTTTACTGGTATCTGTACCCACTACTGAAGTTTTGGTACCGTGAGAACACTAGTTTTGTTTGCGTTGCTTGCTTGTGACTCGCTCCTCCCACTGGACACCTCGTGTTTTTCTGGAAACAATGACTAAAGCTGATCTGTCTTTTATATATTTGATCAAACTAAAGACTCTTCAGAGATATGAAGGATGTAATATTACTCTATAGGTACTCGTGATGAGATGAGCAGACACAGCTGTGTTACAGGAGCTTTCAAATTTAAAGCAATGATGAGTTCATTAAAACATTTCAAGAACTGACTTGTGATTGGTGTTTTTATATGATGTCACCTGCAGCAATTAATTTCAACAGAATCAAAGACTTCAACTAAAAAGATTTGATCAACTGCTTTAAACTTGAGAGAAAGCACCAGCAGTATCTGGACTCACCTGAGGAGATCCTGAGGTCCGTCTGCTCGCTGGAGGATGTGGCGCTCGTGTTTGAGGCAGATTGAGGTTGGTAAGGTGAGATGGCGGTGTACTGCGGTCCCCTCCAGTCCCTGACGCCGCTGAAGGTGTGCGAGTGCCGAAGAGATCCGGCCCGACTCAGACGCGGCTGTGGAGGGGGCAACTGATCGTAATCTTCATCATCATCCTCTTCTTCCTCGTGTGACTCGGCTCGCTGGACAAACTGGAAGGAAAAGCTGGCACTGCGACGATTGTGAGAAGACGAGGATGAGGTGGTGGTGGTGAAATCTTGACGCAGACCTGAGAGGAACGACCGTTGATGGGCGAGTGACATTACAGCACCGCACGCTTGACAGAAAACCTTTAGTGGTGTCTACTTTCTTATCATTCATTATATGAGAATCAAGAAGATTCTCCTGCTGTAATGTCAAATAATCTCATCATTCTTGAAACTCTTTCCATCTGGACACCCGTAATAACAAATGTCATTTCTTTAATCTTTAGATTTCTCTGACCGGTCTTTGTCAGTACTGACACACAAACATAATAAAAGACCCTGTAGTTTACTTGACTTACTCTCTTCCTGCAGTCGAGCCATCACCTGAACATCAGTGAGATCCTGCAGTTTATAACTCAAACTAAGAGAATCATCATCAGACATCACGCTGACATCTGGAGACACCTGACTGAGAGGAGCGCGTCTAACACCACCTGTGACCATCACAAACAAACACAATCATCACACCATAAATCAGTGTCTCCAGTCTGAATGTTAGGATGTTTTATTAAAGGTTACCTGCTGTACAGGAGTCAGGTGTGGAGGGTTTAGAGGAGGTGCAGAGAGGAGAAACTCCAACTACACGAGCACGAGGATAAGCAGGGGACAAACCTGACCTCCATCTGTTCACTGAAGAAGAGAGACAGAGTTTAACATCATGTTCATCACTACTAGTTTATTTGGACCATCAGTAGATGTTTACAAGTTAGTTTAACAGGACTGAAATCTAGCAAACCTACATTAGAGATGATCAGTTGTGTTACTAAAGGTCCAGCAGAGTTTTGATTCACAAACACACAGAGCAAACATCATCTGTGTGGACTGGAGTCTCAAATATATTCATTGAGAAATAAAAGTAAATCTATTACAGAATCCAGTGATGATTATACTTCAACTTAAAGCTCCCGTTCTGTCTGTGTTCTTGAAGCTTTGATTGTGTTTACAGGGCGCAATATAACATGTGTTCATGTTTCACATGTAAAAAAACACGGTATTTTTCACACATTTTACTTATCTGTATAGCGCCGTTTTCACTGTCCTAAAAACGGTCTGATGTCTTCATTGTTTTAAGAAGTCCCTCCTTCAGAAATACATAATGAGTTGTGTGTTGTGATTGGACAGCAGCTTAGCTTAGCGGAGCCGTTTGAGCGAAAGCTGGCGACTGATGTATTCATGTGGGCCGAGTTTAGTCAAAAACTGTTTTATTGACGTCATTAAAGCAGGAAATAGAGGGCTGTAGTCCAAACCGGCCCTTCCCTGTAGGCTTTAAAAGGGGAATAGAGGGTATGCATGTGATGTCACATTCGGCGAACGTGACTGCGGTTACGCCCACTGAGTGGCAAAAGACACTCAAGTAAAAGTACTCAATTTTAATGTAATTAGGTATTACATACATTTTAATATGCAATTTAAAAGAATACACTCTATTCTGTAAATGAATCGCCTGGCAGTGAACTTTGACCTTTATCATTTTACAGGTATTATTTATGGTGTTATAGCAACATTACACACTTACTAAAGTTTGACAAACGGGATCAGGAAGAACGTGACCTTTAAAGTACTGAGGAGATTTTAGTGTCTGTAGGAAACATGAATGTAGATTTCTAACCGTCCTGTTACAAAGAAGTGAGATGTTTGTATAAAGAAAAGAGAGAGAGAGATCTGATCTCAGCATCATCACACAAGTGTTGTGTCTTCATGATGGAAAATCTTTTCTTGTTGTTTTAGGAAAGCATCTAATGTCCTAAGAAAGGTTTTTGCTCAATGCTGTATCTTTTCCTCCACATCAATGATAATGCTATACAAGGGATTTAGCATGAAGAGCTCAGCACAGTTTCTATGGTTACCGCTACCGCTGGTCTACAGGCTGAATATAGCAGCAGCAAGTATGAGACAGGAGCAAACAGACGACCCAAAATCAGATGAATAGGTCTCTTGTTATGGCTTGATAACCCTACTTGTCTTTGTGAAAGTGGAATAACAATCTTATGGGTAAATCTTTATTATTACATTACAACCGTCCCAGACTGAGAAATGTCTGGCACACCTGCTAACATTTACATATTCATGTGATGCTCCTCCCCTCAAACACTGATGATTGACAGGTGACACTGAGCTCTTTGAAGAGCTGCTGACGAATTGAAACTCTTCTGAATCATAAGAGCAGAACAGTTCATAGATTTTAATCTCAGCTCACCGGACTGCAGTGTTTGTTTCCTGGTATTCACATCTGACCGCTGCTGATCGAGAACCCGTCGACACCAATCCAGAGCGCTCGAAACTTCACCGGACCACAGAGACCTCGGGGACACATAGAGCCTGGAAAGAGAGAGAGTGAGACTCACACAAACCAGAGATTTCAACTCTTTTCAGATTATTTTCGAGTCACTAATCTTTAATCGGACGATTTGCTTTTCATGTCATGATTTCCTGTAAACAACACAGACGACTACTAGTCTTCACTATTACACAAATATCCATGTTTAACTCCTCCACCTCTTATTTCTGCCACAACACAAACTTGCCAGTGTTAACAACCTACTAAATATTAAAATGTTACTACAGAAAGACCACAGTAAATAAATCACACACTACCAACCTTAACCATTAACTACTACTGGTTAAACCAGATCACAAATCATACATGAGATGTTTTATTAATGGAGATCATCTTGCATATCTGTCAGTTACACTCATTTCACTCCATCTTTCATTCTGATCAACAGACGATATTTGGGCTACTATAAACCAACTCATACACAGATCACATGACAGGTGAAGTAGTGAATGCGCATGGGTTAAATCAACCTGGTTAAGATTCATTCTGTTGAGAAAATAGAGCACTATGTGTGTGCGCTGACAACTGTTACACTCGTAATCTTTAAGGATCAGGTCAGAAATCATTCATGTTAATGATGCTCAACATGATGATGATGATGATGATGATAGAGGAACATGATTGACAGGTTGACATTCATGGATCCTCACCAGGTCTCCTCAGACTCCTCATAGCTCGGGAAGATGATATCCAGGTCCAGAATCTCCAATTGGTCCAGAAGCGCGCGGGGCTCGTCATCCTCCTCCGCGGCGGAATGCGGCTGGAAATACGAAAACGGATCATCCGGAGGGAAATAGTGATATGCGAGGTTCGATGCCGGACTCGGGACGCAGCAGGAGCTCGCGGGCGGCGCGATATTCGCGCGGCTGCGAAGCTGCTCGTTTTGCCGTTCGAGTTTTCGCACGAGCTCCTGCAGCTTCTGGACCTCCAGCTCCGCGCGCACGTCCGGCATCAGCACCGCCGCGTCCATCCGCACCGAACCCGCGCGCGCACACCAGCACCGACGCGCGCTCCACTAAACTGTGCGCGTGAGATTCTCTGCCAATGAGCGGCGCGAGACCGTCTGACTATCACCTCACAATACACACAGAGACAGACACACGCACACACACACATACAGAGAACACACAAGCAGACATACACAAAGGCACAGACACACCTTCATTTAGTGACATGAGGAAATATTTTAGTATAGCAACAGTCACCATTTTAACAAATACACAAACAGAGATATAATCAGTGTGTGATTTTTTTTACATTTACATTTAGGGGCGGTTTCCCGGACCAGGATTAGGTTAATCCAGGACTAGGCCTTGGTTTAATTAGGAAATATAACTAGTTTTAACAAACATGCCTTACTAAAAACATTACCTGTGTGCATTTTGAGGTAAAACAAAGGGCACTGATGTATTTTAAGATATGTCAGTGCAAGATATTTTCAGTTTGGAGAGCTCTTAAAAGTGTTTAAGTCTAGGACTAGTCTAATCCCTGTCCGGGAAACCGCCCCTTAGTCATTTAGCAGACCCTTTTGTCCAAAGCGACTTACAAATGAGGTAAGCAATTATAGCAACACAAGAACAGCAATACATAAATGCACTGGAAATAGTCTCATAAAGTCTAACATACATAGCCATGGGTAAGTATTTTTTTTTTTAATGATTTTTAAATAATAAATTGTTGAAACACTTTTCTTGAAAATCCCATCATAACAAAAAGACATCAAAGAGAAGAGAATCATAAAACATCATTAAATGTTTTAAACCCTTACAACCAGTAAACCAGTTTATAATCTAGAGTAAATGTGTGTTAGTTTGCAGTTTCAGTGTTTGAGTTGATGTTAAATCTGCTGTCAACATTTATAACGTTACAGAAAAAAACATCCAGCACTCTTTACAGAATCATTAATACATCAATGCAGTGTGTAAACTCAATGACAAGTAACTAAAAGTAAAATTAATTTATCTAATTCCTAATGATTCAAACTTTGCCTATTAATAATTATAATAAAACTTTGAAATCATTACTAATAATCACTACAATAAATATCACCAAATGACATCATTACAATTTGTGTCCCAATCTGTGAAAACTCTGCTAAAATCGTTTTATTGTGATTGACAGTTTTCTAAATAAAATCATACACGATGTAAAGAACATTCTGTGATAATATCTTTAATATTGACCGAGTGAGATCAGATCAATGCTCCTCATCTCATCTCATCTCATCATGAGATTGAGACTGAATGTGGTGGAAAGTGGAGAAGCTCAAAAGTGTTTACACCTGAATCCATCTGTGATCTGATTGTCTAAAACACATCATAATATCAGGTGTAAATAACAGCGTCTTTAGACTGGATTTCACAGACAGGATCACATTTGAACCCTGTGTTGTATTCAGGTGTTCACTGATTGGTTGAACGGTCACTTTCATTCTCTGACGTGTCTCTGTGTCTCTCTCATTCATATATGGATTTCTTAAAGGTACCATTGACCTGGAAAGAAATGGTAAGAGAAGTCAGTCTATATTAGGAAAGATAAATGTTTTACAGGTTACTTTCAAATTAAAACGGTAAACACTGTGAGAACTGAGTGAAGATTTACCCTTGACTTTACTGTAGCAGTTTGAGCAGTTCACCCGGTCCCTGTGAACCCAAAGAGACTTTCCAGCCTCCAGGTTCCCAAGATCTCTGTTACATACAGAACACTGACACAAACACAGCACAGGGATTAAATGGAAAAACTCTTTTGTCTCTCATTTCTAATCATCTTTCCAGATTCAGAAGAGATGAAGAGGTCATTCATGAGTTTTACCTTGAAGCAGGAGGTGTGACTGGAGATCTTCAGATCTTCTAAAATCATTCTTGCTGATCCATCAATGGGTTTACCACAAACTGAACAAACATTGCGGCTGCTAACAGAGTTTCTGTAGAGAAACATCCTTATAGTAAAGGTGGCATAAATAGCACGAATAAGCTATAGTCAGTTATTAATAAATGAACTCTGACCTGGTGGAGGTGAACTCTGAATATGTTGTTTTTGTTGGTGAATACAGCGTTTGTGATGAAGTGGAATAGGGCTGATCATAGGACGTCATCTGTGATCTGACAACAGAAACATACACACTCACTGTCCATACTGTCTCACTGTCCATACTGTCTATACTGTCTCACTGTCCAAACTGTCTCACTGTCCATACTGTCTATACTGTCTCACTGTCCAAACTGTCTCACTGTCCATCATGTCTCATTGTCCATACTGTCTATACTGTCTCACTGTCCAAACTGTCTCACTGTCCATCATGTCTCATTGTCCATACTGTCTATACTGTCTCATTGTCCATACTGTCTCACTGTCCATCATGTCTCATTGTCCATACTGTCTATACTGTCTCATTGTCCATACTGTTTATACTGTCTCACTGTCCATACTGTCTCATTGTCCATACTGTCCATACGGTCTCATTGTCCATACGGTCTCATTGTCCATACTGTCTATACTGTCTCACTGTCCATACTGTCTCACTGTCCATACTGTCTCACTGTCCATACTGTCTATACTGTCTATACTGTCTCACTGTCCATACTGTCTATACTGTCTCACTGTCTATACTGTCTCACTGTCCATACTGTCTCACTGTCCATCATGTCTCATTGTCCATACTGTCTATACTGTCTCACTGTCCATACTGTATCACTGTCCATACTGTCTATACTGTCTCACTGTCCATACTGTCTATACTGTCTCACTGTCTATACTGTCTCACTGTCCATACTGTCTCACTGTCCATCATGTCTCATTGTCCATACTGTCTATACTGTCTCACTGTCCATACTGTATCACTGTCCATACTGTCTATACTGTCTCACTGTCCATACTGTCTATACTGTCTCACTGTCCATACTTTCCATACTGTCTCACTGTCCATACTGTCTCATTGTCCTTACTGTCTCACTGTCCATACTGTCTCACTGTCCATACTGTCTCATTGTCTATACTCTCTATACTGTCCAAACTGTCTCACTGTCCATACTGTCCATACTGTCTATACTGTCTCACTGTCCATACTGTCTATACTGTCTCACTGTCCATACTGTCCATACTGTCTATACTGTCTCACTGTTCACACTGTCTATACTGTCTCACTGTCCATACTGTCTCACTATCCATACTGTCTCACTGTCCATACTATTCTTCCTGCCCATACTATCTCACTGTCTGTACTGTCTCGCTGTCTATACTGTCTCACTGTCCATACTGTCTCACTGTCCATGCTGTCTCATTGTCCATCCTATCCATACTGTCTTCAACTATCAGTTGCATGACATAATCACTGTATGACCTACTGGTATACACTTCCAGATCGGCTTGGAGTTAAATTATCATCCAGTGAAGCACTGAAAAACAAAAGATTTTAAATCTTAATCAATCATCTTGTAAAGTTAATAAGAGTATAACAGTGTTATTGTGTTGATACTTTTATAGTTACCTGGATCTTTCACTGGTGTAATATCGTGTGTTCAGTGTATCAGATGATGGAGTTGTTGAAGAATAACTGAGGGGGTGTGTGGGGGTATACAAACAATTATTACATCTTTATGTGTGTCAAACACCACAATGAATATACTCACTGTCCATACTATCTATACTGTCTAACCGTCCATGCTGTTTCACTGTCCATACTGTCTCACTGTCCATACTATCCATACTGTCTCACCATCCATACTATCCATTCTGTCCATACTGTCTTACTGTCCATACAATCCATACTATCTTCAACTATCAGTTGCATGACATAATCACTGGCTGTTTCTCAATTCCGCAAAGAACAGACTTGCGTTCTCGTGGAGATTGGTCTTGCCAGGCAACCTTGGAAGAACGAACTCAGAAGGTCGCGAGAACACAGAACGCACTTGTGAGAATTGAGATGTGTGAGATCTTCCTGTTGGTCACCTGACCTCGCCAGATTTCAGCGCACAAGTCTGCACTCGATGCATCCTTGATATCAAGAACACATCCGGGAATTTTCATGCGTCCTCTGTACTTGTGTTCTTGAGAATTGGAATTGACTGTTAATGATGACGTAGAGCGAGAACACAAGGACGCAAGATCGCTGAAGAACGCATATTGAGAAACAGCCACTGTATGACTTACCTGTATACACTTCCAGATCTGCTCGGAGTTAAATTATCATCCAGTGAAGCACTGACAAACAAAACATTTTAAATCTTAATCAATCATCTTGTAAAGTTAATATGAGTATAACAGTGTTATTGTGTTGATACTTTTATAGTTACCTGGATCTTTCACTGGTGTAATATCGTGTGTTCAGTGTCTCAGATGATGGAGTTGTTGAAGAATAACTGAGGGTGGGGTATACAAACAATTATTACATCTTTATGTGTGTCAAACACCACAATGAATATACTCATTGTCCATACTTACTATACTGTTCATACTGTCTCACTGTCCATACTATCAATACTGTCTCACTATCCATACTGTCTCACTGTACATACTATCCATACTCTCTCACTACCCATACTTTCTCACTGTCCTTACTATCCATACTGTCTCACTGTCCATACTATCCATACTGTCCATATTATGCAAACTGTCTCACTGTCCTTACTCGCTTAGTGTCTATGCTGTCTCAATAATTGTCAGTTGTATGACACAATCCATATTACTTACTTGTATTGGGACGATTGTGAGTACACACTTCCAGTTCGGCTCGGGATTAAATTCTCAGCCAGACCATCCAGTGAAGCACTGACAAACAAAAGATTTTAAATCTTAATCAATCATCTTGTAAAGTTAATAAGAGTATAACAGTGTTATCATGTTGATACTTTTACAGTTACCTGGATCTTTCACTGGTGTAATATCGTGTGTTCAGTGTATCAGATGATGGAGTTGTTGAAGAATAACTGACATCACTGTGTGTGGGTATACAAACAATTATTACATCTTTATGTGTGTCAAACACCACAATGAATATTGTTGGTTTATGTGTTGAATGTTCCCAGACCTCAGCTTCTCTGAGATCTTCTCTGTAGGTTTTGTAGTTCGAGTCTCTTCCAGGATCAGTGAACTGGAGTTCGAGCTGGTGAAGCTCCTTCAGTTTAAAAGGCAAATCACAATCAGAGATCATAAACAGACACACACACACACACACACAGTTTTGTCAATTTTTGCACACTAAACGCACTCACTTTGTAGAAGATGTTATAGAGGAGTTGGGCGACTCATAAGAGAAAGACACAGTTTCATTCCTTAAAACACAGATGAACAGAAGAATATGAGGAAGATGAACAGAGATCTGTATGGTGAATGATAATGATTCATACCTGCTCGAGCTCTTAACAGGTGATGGGATCACAGAAGAACTTTTCACACTACTGTAAAATAAATAAATCAGTTGTCAAGTAATCGAACATCACCAATCTCCTCAGTCTAAATTCATCTGAACATTATTTCATCTCTTACGTGCTAGAGCTGTTGGATGTGACTGATGACAGCGGTGATGGAGGTACACTGTTTACACCAACACACAATCAAAGACAATGTTTAATACTCCAACTCAACTGTTATTAAAGAAAGACATCTCTGAAGACTTACGGAGCAGGTAACGGAGGGGCTGGGGGTGGTTCAACACTGGAGGTTTTTTCTGTTCTATTACAAATGAATACGAAACTAATCAACAGCCAAACAAACTGTATGTGATCAATATTCAAGCAATTGGAGGACATTCAGTGAAATATTACACGTTTCATCTGTTTTCACTGACCTGCTGATAGTTTGAGACACTGTGACCTCTGGAATCTTCTCACCAAATGATCTTTTGACAGGACTTACCCTGTTTAACACAAAGCAAACCTCTCAACCACACAGAGACAGCAGAGATTGATTTACATCAATGTTTGACATATGCTTGAAATAAAGAGTGAGACACCGCTGGCAAACGTATCACTTTTCTTCACCTACGTGTTATTGTTTGTGTTTGCTCCTGAAAAAACACGAGCTGTAAAACTTGACGTGTTAGGCGAGGTCTTGAACGCCGAATTCCTGCAACCAAACACATCACTCATTTATTGAGTCAGTCATCTGAACGCTTTAATATTTCATCTGAATCTTCTGTATGCTTATCTCACTTGACAGGAACAGGGGGTTTGGTGGGTGACGTGGGTGTTGTCACAGAGGTTTTAGTGTAAGTTGTGGTGATGCTACAAGAGAACAGAAAATCAAACATCTTGAATGCATTTATGAAATGAATTGAAAGCCAGCGGCATGGAAACCAACCTGCTTTTATTGCTCACTTCCTGACCGTTACCAAATCTGCCAAGAGATCATAAAGAATAATATTGATCATTCATCTGAGAGTTGAACATGCGCTGATATATGAATCGAAAGATTAGAGATCACCTTTTGATAACTGAACTGACGGAGGTCCCAGAATTCACCGGGGGACTGAAGGTTATAGACATACAAGAGATCATTACAACCCAGACAGTAATACACAGATAACACAGTCTGATATGACACAGAGGGCTATAATCTCTGTAAAATGATTCATTTCTGTGAAATTAAACTCATCACGAGCAGAGCTGAGAACAGCTAGAATATAGATTCACTCAAATAAATATCATTGCTGTGGTTTTTTTAAATGTTATGTCATGACTTTATGTCTCTTTCTTTGAAAAGCTCTCATATTTCCAAGTGAACATTTCCAAGGTCCACGAATAGGAATCTGTCTTACCTGTCGACATCGTCTCCAGATTTTAGCCGTCCCAGGACAGATTTACCAAAGTTTGGATCGTAACTACAAAAGCAATATGGTCAATATTTTACACTGCTTATTTGCTCATATCATTTTAATCTGATGTGTGTTTGTGTCGTACTCGACTGGGTCATCCTCTTCTGCATCTCGTCTGATCCAGCTGTTATCTTTTAACTTAGTTCTCCTTTTGCCGCCATCGGACATCATCTTGCTGGAACTCAAACCTGTACACACATCTGTGTATGAGTCATGTGAAACCATCAAAATAAATCGTCTGTCCTAAAAACAGACATTTGTTTTCTCAACATATGTTTCTTTATGTCCTGTATAGGTTTACAGACTATACTCTCTCACCAGACTGAGTCGATACAATAAAGGAGATGTTCTGTGATCAGCATTAAACACTTTATTATTCATTCTTATCAGTGCTTTGTTTTTAAACACCATTGTGCTCCACATGCACTGCTGTGTGTTTGCGAGAGCATGTGATGCATAAAATTGTGCTGTAGGCATGTTGCCATGCATATTTGCGGCAGGTGCCCTGGTGTTACTCGGTAACTTTGGCCGGTTCTCTGGGTGTGACCTGAAGTTAACCGTCCTGATCAACCAGCAGACGCCCCTTCGAAAACTCAAAACAATTACTACACACCCTGATGATTACCAGTTTCTCATTACTCCCTTTCTGTCTATTCATCTGCTGTTTCACCTGTCACTCATTCACAGAACAATCCCAAATGATTCAAAGAGGTATTTAGGTAACAACTCCATAAGGGTAACTATTTTCTTTTCTTATCTCACAATTCTTAAGTTTTTTTTTCTGAATCTGAAGTGACAGGATCATGACTCAAAAGCACAAAATAGTGTTCATTTTGACGCGTGAGCTTAATTCATTATTTCATTTATTCATTATACACAAACATCATTTGACAAACTCTCAACAATGTCCAACACATCTCACATGAGTAATAAAAACATAAAACACACTTATAAAATACACAAAACACACACTCAGAATATAAAGTTAAGATGGTAATGGAAGTGAACTCACCTGTGTTTGACAGGAGCTGCTGTCGGTGTGTATGTGCGTATGTTTGTGTGTGTCTGTGTGTGTGTCTGTGTGATGTTAATCTTGTTCTGCTGTCACACCCTCTGTTATAATCTCTTAACCAATGAGGGGTTTTCACTCTCACACCTTCAACACAAACCACACACACACAGTAAGTAAACCTGAAGGGTGAGTTACTGCTGCAAACATCAAACAGACATTTTCTCTCATATTAAGATTCAAGTTCAGATGGTTAAAAAAATAACCCTTTACTTTATTCTCTGAACTTTTAAAACATACTTTAGTTTTCATTCGGCATTAGCTGGTACATTCTGTAATTGAATAAATGTAATATGTTTAAATCAAACATAGATATTATTGATATTACATAGATTTAGATTATTATTAGATTTTTCAATATGAACAAATAACCTCTACCCTAACTCTTAGAGAAGTCCACATTCTTGATGAGTTATATTAGAGAGAGAGAGAGAGAGAGAGACAGAGAGAGAGAGAGAGAGAGAGAGAGAGAGAGAGAGAGAGAGAGAGAGAGAGAGATTATATTTCATAATTAATTATTATATTTAATAATATTTTATTCATGAGTGAGGTGAGAGAAAGTAAATGCTGCAGGTCCAGACGTATTTTTGTTGAAGCAGGTGTGTAAATCAGACAAACCTGTCTCACATTCCTCGGAGTCCTCCTCCTCCTCCTCTCTCTCTCTCTCTCTCTCTCTCTCTCTGTCTGTCTCTCTATCTCTCTGTCTTTCTCTGTTTCTGTCAGCATCTAAAGATGAATCTGTATCAGATGATGATTGAATGGACACCGCTGGACACTGATCAAGAGACACTGAGACACACTGGCGTTATAAAAGTCTTACGAAAGCTACCATTTATCTCTTTCACTCAAAAAGGTGTAAACATATATTTAGGATATTTAGGAGCAATAATGTATTTACAGCGTGCCCTAGTCGACTGTCAACGACAAAGTTAAATCAACATAGAACTAACCTAACCCTAAACAAGTTAGGTGTGAGGTTTACAGAAAATTAATACACCCATGAAACATTTCTCAACCAATCAGAATAGAACATTCAACAGCATGTGTTGCATTTTATATGTCAAAATAACTGTGTGATATTGTAAGTGTTTGTGGTGATGTGTAGTTTTTCTAACTTGGTTGGAAGTTAACCAGAATGGATTGATTGTGCCTTCTACTGGCACCGCGTAAAAACTACAAGCCTTCGACTTTACCCACAATGCACCGCTCGCGCTTAATCGCTACACACTCGCCATTTTTCGAAATTTAACTGGGTCACGAGACACTCGAACCGAATCTTCACTAAATCGACCGATCTCATTTGATCTGCTGGATCTCCCGCTGATCCGTAGCGTCGATCAGGAGCCAATGATCGTGTCAGGCAGTGCCGCTGAAATGAAGTGTTCACGCGCGGGCCCGGGCTGATCCGTCACTGACCCACTAACCGAACCAAAACCACCAACACAACGACACAGGTACACAAACCCAACACTATCGGAACACACCTCTTACTATTCGTTATCACGTCTGTGGGTTAAGTGGTGTTGTGTTTACTGCGCTGTTTAGAGACTCCGAGAGCTGTTTATGTCAACATCCTGTCACCTCACAACGACACTTGTGTTATTATTGCACGAGACAAGATTGTGTATTTTTATAACAGCAAAATCTGTTGTGTGTTCTAATGATACAACCAAACACGAGTCATATGAGTACACGTCGTGACTAATGTTAGTAAATAATTATCAGTTTTATTATTGTGTAAATTGGTTTCAGCAGTAACAACATAAACAAACGACTTTCGTGGAACAAGCGTTTCTTCCGGTTAGTCCTTTTAGAGAAGTTTATTTCTGATAACAAGCTAAATAAACAACAAGTAGATTACCTTAGTTCAAAATTATAGGTAAAGCGTTCATGTGCTGCAATTATAAATGCATGATAAATAAATTGCTTTTAGTTTGTGTCGTGATGAACAGAATAATCGGTGTTATGTTTGACTTGAATAGTGTAACAAAATCATGCTTGTCATGTCAGGTCAGCAGTTAGTGTCGCTCATCGCAAACTTCTCACTACATTCACACAATTAACCCATCGTGTCAATCACTCTTTTCCTCAGAATGAAACGAGGTGAAAAAATAGGCGATATCCTGGAGGAGGGGGGAGGATGCACACCGGGGCCTGGGGTCCGCAAGAGGCTCCGGCGGGAGGAGTCAGAGGAGGACGGGACGGTGGACTGGAGTCTGCTGCCGCAGGAAATCTTACTGCACATCTTTCAGTATCTGCCCCTGCTGGACCGAGCCTTCGCCTCACAGGTGTGCAGAAGCTGGAATCAGGCCTTTCATATGCCCGAACTCTGGAGGTGCTTCGAGTTTGAGCTCAATCAGCCTGCCAGCTCGTACCTGAAGGCCACTCATCCGGACCTCATTAAACAGATCATCCGACGTCACTCCAATCACCTGCAGTTCGTCAGCTTTAAGGTAAGAAATAATGGGATCATTAAACCCACAGTGTATCATTAATAAAGACATCTCACGAATAAACGAATGAATCCACAGCAGCTTGTCTGCTAAACTTCAACATGATCTGTATGGTTGCATTAGGTGTTGTTGTTGTGTTTTCAGGTGGACAGCAGTACTGAATCTGCAGAAGCAGCGTGTGATATCCTCTCTCAGCTGGTCAATTGTTCTCTGAAGACCCTTGGACTCATCTCCACCGCTCGACCCAGCTTCATGGATCTGCCCAAGGTAAGTCACACGCTCTCCTTTAACAGCTCGCAGGTCAGCGTCGCTAGTTTATTTCAGATTCTGTGTTCTCATTCTTTTTCCTCAGTCTCATTTCATCTCGGCATTGACGGTCGTATTTGTGAACTCAAAATCTTTGTCGTCACTGAAGATTGATGACACGCCGGTGGACGATCCGTCACTCAAAGTGTTGGTGGCCAATAACAGCGACACTCTGAAGCTGTTGAAAATGAGCAGCTGTCCGCACGTGTCTCCTGCAGGTAATGTTGTGGCCCTCGTTTGCATATATGTGTGCTTTCCATACGAGATATTATTGATATGCAATGAGTGTTAAGTTAGCAGCTGTTGGTCAGTGATGAGAAAGTTTAGCATCATTATGCTTGCAAATGTTTGACCACAGAAGGCTGCCAGTGACCAATCGGGTTTGATAACGTCTGCAGTTAAACTGACTTGTGTCGTTTCTTTCGCTCAGGGATCCTCTGCGTGGCGGATCAGTGTCACGGTTTACGCGAGCTGGCGCTCAACTACCACCTGCTGAGCGACGAGCTGCTGTTGGCGCTGTCGTCCGAGCGGCACGTCCACCTGGAGCACCTGCGCATCGACGTGGTGAGCGAGAACCCGGGCCAACACTTCCACACCATCAAGAAGAGCAGCTGGGATGCAATGGTGCGCCACTCGCCCAAATTTAACCTGGTCATGTACTTCTACTTGTATGAGGAGGAGTTCGGGCCCTTCTTCCGCGACGAGGTTCCCGTCACGCACCTTTACTTCGGCCGCTCGGTCAGCAAGGAGGTTTTGGGTCGTGTGGGTTTGACTTGTCCGCGGCTGGTGGAGCTGGTGGTTTGCGCCAACGGCCTTCGTCCTCTCGACGAGGAGCTCATCCGGATCGCCGAACGCTGCAAACACCTCTCGGCCATCGGACTGGGCGAGTGCGAGGTGTCGTGCAGTGCATTTGTGGAGTTTGTGAAGATGTGCGGCGGCCGCCTCTCGCAGCTGTCCATCATGGAGGAGGTTCTGGTGCCCGATAATAAGTACGGGCCAGATGACATCCACTGGGAGGTGTCAAAGCATCTGGGTCGGGTCTGGTTCCCTGACATGATGCCCACGTGGTAGACCGGAGCGTCTGAGGCCAGAAGGTGTCGGGATATTAACCTCTCTTTCCTCTGTGTAGTGCAAAGTGACTCCCGTCCAACGTAATTTTACTTAACATCAGCTCACAGCAGTCTGCGTTTGGATTCACATGAAAATAATCTGCGTGTTTAGATGCGTTCACGTGACACGGCATTCATCTGATTGAATCGGCATTAGATTTCGAAAGTGCGAATCAATAAAGCCGAAATCAGTTTGCATAATGATTTACAGTGGTGCATTTAAAGCACTTGTACCAAATTATATTTTATAACTAGTTAAGGACTAGTCAAGCGGGGTGATTGAATACAGTAGAGTAAGGAGGAGCGAGCCGTCGAGAATAGCCATGTTATGTATCTGTTGCCGATTATGTAAACATGGCCGATCCAGAACAAATGAAGAAACTGTCATTTTGTACTGCGCTAATTATTTGATTTTTGGTATGAAAAGTAACAGATTATTTTGTTCAGAATACAGAATATATATATAGAGAGAGAGAGAAAAATAAAATCTGATGACTTTTTCTCCTGATTGTCAGGCATATTTAAATACCACAGACTGTCATTGTTGACAGATGGCTTTGGTTTATATATTTTGATGATGTTTACAGTAACAGAGTTCATCATATATCTGATCTGTATGCACAAGCGGCTCTTGTAAGTAAGGTCTATGATTTGACTTGTTATAAAGCAATAGATATATATTTGTATTTAATGATTTCCTCCCTGCACTTTACATAGAAATGTGTTTCAGAAATGTACAAAAGATGGTCAGTTCTGTCAATATTTCCCCTGTTTATTGTTGTTATTATTATTATTTGCATTAAATGCATAGTGATATAAACATTGGAGAATAAGTGTTTTTTCCCGGCACTACAGTTTTTGTTTTCATTCAATGATCTTTTTATAAAGATGGCTATATAGATATTTTATTCATTAAAAAGACAATGTTTTCCAGTGTTGTGGCAGTATCTCTCTTGTTTTGGAGTACACTTTTGTGAATGTAGTAACTCATGTTCATAATAGTTTTGTGGACACTGCAATGACATGTAGTTAATAAAATTATTGTCTAGAGAAATCTGTAATGTTTGCATAATATGAGTAACTAGCAAACATAAATGAGATGAATATTGTAGCAGGTGTGATGTTTTATTATTGGACAAATCAATCTGTGTGCTGAAGCATCTGCTGTGCAGCCGTTTGTGTGAATGTTTTGGATAATGTGTCATCTTTTCCTCTGTAAGTCCTCTTATGTCCTTCCTCCCTGCAGCTGTGTGGAGACTGATGAGTGACAGTGTAGTCTTTAAAACATTATAATTATTATAGGAACAATTAGTCAGTAATATACTGCACTACACGGATAGTCCTGTTGTGTCTCTGTGTAAAGTAAATGATTTTCTATGTGTATTTCTTCTCTGTGAAGTTGGCAGGAAGGGCTAACACATACAAACACCAAACCATCACTTTCTTTGTGTTGTCATAGTAACCGCATCTCTGTGGCTCAACCTAGTGGCTCCACTCATCATTACACAGAACTCAAATTCATATTCTTTATAAAAATATACTTTATACAAAAGATTCATATAAAAGTGGCTCTGCTTATATAATATTTACAATTTCTTAAGAAGGGCAAATATATATGATGGATGTAAAGTTTATTTAGTCAGAATACATGGCTACTTTTGTTCAGCTATTTGATTTACTTTTGTTTGATCATTTTTGTATCTACCAGCAGGCAAACCTTAGCATGATGTCTGAGAGAGTGTCACGACTTCATAAGCATCTGATAAATAAATGTTTCACACCTGTTACAGAAATTAAGATGCATGTTAAAAGTTGAAGAGCTTCATCATATTAATAATGACAGCAGATATAAAACCCACCAGATCGTCTTTATTCTTTACACTTAAACTGTGATGCACTGTGTGTGAAACCACTGAAATATCAGTATGGTGAATTATTATGTATAAAATATGCTTTATAGACACCAAACCTATAAAAAAACTATACAATCCGATGTTTATAAATAAGTTATCTATTAAGTATAAACTCAAGTCAGTTTTATTGTATCAAAGTTTGTAAGTATTTGTAAAGCTATCTATTAAAAATCTGACAGACCAAATATTTTTATCTACTTTGATCCATTACTGTTGTATATATATATATATATATATATATATATATATATATATATTTCACACCTAAATACGTAAGACAAATTAAATTCAATGGGATCATATCTTTCTATTTAATATTAAGCCAATGCAAATGATTCAAGCAATCACAGTTTAATCCTTTAAATTCTCAAAAAAATCATTTGCTTACGTGCAGCATTGTAATTTGCATATTTTAAATGATATTTGTTAAAGACTTTGTGTTCGTGTTAGGAAATAAGCGCGAATTTTCTTTAGACACATTGGAGAGAGAACGAGACGAGTGATGTCATTATTTTAGCACATGCTCAGAAGAGATCTGTTTCTGCCTGACAACAATTATTACAGACATAAAGACCTGACATGTGCAAAACATATCAATTTATACAGAAGATTACAATTTAAAGGCTGTAAAAAATAAACCGAACTCAAATCTGCAAAGATGTAAATGGCCAGCCAGTGGCGTAAAGATCAACGTTTCTCTCCATCAGGACCATAAAACCATGGTCCATAAAATTCTATCAATGATTACCCGATTATTTTCATCAATATATTGAAATATTCCACGCGTATTCCTGCTGCATTTATATAGCGTAAAAATATAGGGATCCTGAGAAAACTCTGACGTCTTTGATGGTCAACTAGCAGCGGAGAGACGCGGCTCGCTGATTGGCTGGTTAACGGGCGAACGACTTTTGCCTGGATAGATTAGGAAACTGCGTGCCGTTGGCTCAAAGGCGCGCCCTTTATCCGACATCTTGGCTCAAACTGTCTATACAGAGTCATCGGAAACATCCGGGGAATTACACGCACTTCTGTCGCCATTACGGCTCTGTTTTCGCGAGCTTCATAACCTTGAGAGGGCGGAGCGTTTGCGTTGTGAACTGGAGTAGCAGGAGGAGAGAAACCTGCGGAAAACCGTTACACGGGAGAGGTGCTTTTCTTTCTGCACGGCTAACGTTAGCAGCTTTAACGTAACATTAAGGCGTGTGCCGGTGCAACCGCAAGGCGACCATGAGCGTTTTGGGACGGACACCGAGGCGACATCAGCGCCTTTAAAACGCTTTTCATGTTTCAGGCGAATCGTCGGGAACGCTCGAGCCAGTTGGGCGCATCAGCGCGTTTTTTGCGGCCGCTCGCGTCAGATTGACATCCATTATTTGAAGCGGCACGGCGGATGCTGCGACCTGAATCCCGTAACAACCGTTTTTCCTGACATCATCCCACCATCCTCCTCATCCTCCGCCGTGAACAGACATCTTAAAACGAGCGGTGGTCGTCGACGGGAATCCGGACGATTTACAGGGATCCGGGTGTAAATCATCAGATTCTGATATCTGATCGATATTTTCCCCAACACCTGAAGCATCGGACTCATCGCGTGATTGTGTGTTAAATCGGAGCAGAATGGCTGACGACGACGTGCTGTTTGAGGATGTGTACGAGCTCTGTGAGGTGATCGGAAAGTGAGTGATCACATCTCATTCATCTTTATTTGCTCTTGTGTCATCGGTGTGTGTCTGTGTGTGTCTTCTATTTGACACTAACATTTATTGAACAGTATGTCATTAATGTGTGTGTGTTGTGTTTGTGTGTGTGTCTCAGTCTGGTCTTAGTCCTGATCTTGTAAAGGTTAAATATGCAGATTAATTGTAGTATTCTTGATCTTTCTTCGCTGATTGTGTCTGATATTGGGTCTCGGCTGTGTGTTACTATGTCATGAGGGTCAGTTTATACTCTGAGCTGTATTGGTTAATTGTTTTTTATTAGTTATGGTTTAATGGGCACACAAGGCAAACATTAATAATGTAGATACACAAACACCTGCATCCATACTTCCCATCCTCATATATACTGAGCTGCAGTCATACAGCAGGTTCATGTGCTTTCATCTGAATCTTATGAGAGAGAGAGAGAGAGAGAGAGAGAGAGCAAATGTTGTCTATCATTACTGTTAATCTACTAATATGAGACAATATTGTCTTGTTGATGTGACTGCAGTAAAGTGAGTCTGAAGTTTATGTTCTAATTTGGGTCAGAGTTCATCATGTACATCAGTTTACTTTTCACATACTGCTGTTATATCACAGAGACCTCAAGATATCTAATATTTACATTGCATGCCCATAAAACTGTCATGAACTTCATCTTTATTTTTATAATGTCCTCTAAGGTCCACTTATAATATTAGCAAGATTTGTACATCATAAACATCATCTGTTAGAAGTAATGGACACTTTATTCCTTGGTTTTGTTATGACTGAGGCTTGTCACATTCAATACTCAGAATTAAATTACATCTGTTGTGATTGATTAACAGTTTTGCATTAAATGTTTCAGTGATATCCTCTGAAAACATTTTACATTTGGTTAAAATTCATAAATAAACCAAACATTTCAAACAATCTGTAACAAACAAACCATTATGATAAACAGTAAAAATATTGTTGCAGTATGGTTTGGCATCACATCATCTTTTAAAGTGCACCTATTTCATTGCTAAAAACAAGGTTATTTGGTGTATATGGTGAATTATTTTCCACATACCTTACATTTTTGTTACTCCAAATTTCCCTGTCTTACTCAAATACTTTTTATTTTTTGGTTTTTTTCAAAGCAGCGATTTGAAAAGCTCTGTGTCTCTGAGCTAATCTGTATGTTGTGATTGGCCTAAATACCTCTGACGTAAGCCAGAAATGTGACGCTAATTACCATGTTTGAAAGATTCGCTCACAATGCAATGCTGAGAGGAGTTAACTTACAGGCTGTGAGTCAGGAATTATGATAATGTCGGTCTTGACTGCATCACCAATCCAAGTTAACTGTTTTGGAAGTGAAGAGAGTATTTGCCAATGTATGGTAACCCATACTTGAAATGTGACTTCTGCATCTAACCCATCCAGTGAATAGTGAACACACGCACTGCAAGTCGTGAACACACAAACACCCGGAGCAGTGGGCAGCTATCCCTGCATTGCCCGGGGAGCAATTAGGGTTAAGGTGCCTTGCTCAAGGGCACCACAGTTGCAACCCGCCGGTCGTGAGCCTCGAATCGGCAACGCTCGGGTTACAAGCCCGGCACTCTAACCACTAGGCAACAACTGTGTGTTTGTTGTAGTCCAAGAAAAGAGATTCATGTTGGAGACGATAACTTGCGTCATCGTTTACTTTGCGTTACATTTGTATCTTTTGCATATTGTTAACATGAACTAATACACGCTTACACACCAAAGGAAATGTAAAATCATGAATCGGACCATAGTTGATCATAGTTGACCATAATTTTTAGTCTTTCACATGTCCCATCATGTTTTGTTTAAAAACGAATCTTTAGTTTAAATAAGTAGAGATGCACCGATTGCAATTTTCTTGGCCAATTCTGATTTCAGATTGCTCTGTAGGTGTGATTCCAAGAATCCAATAAAAACTTTATTTTCATCATAAAATAAATTATTAAACATTTTACTTTCACCCAAACTGCATAAAATTACAGGATCTTCTTTCATTTGAAAAGATCTCAAAGTGTCCTCAGACAGATTATGTTAGATGTATCATGCTTTTTGAACTGCCAAAATTCGCAACTACCATCTGTGCATTTGATGTCTGTCATTTTAAATATATATTACAAAGTTTATTTCATGTTTTTTAGTTTGTAAACAGAATTCAATTTCTGCTATTAAACTGCACAATGTGTTCAGAGCTACGAGCTTTAAGACCTTGGGGAATCCCTGGGATGAGTGACGTAGAAGAAAACTTGCGAATGAATGAAATATCTTGAATTTAAACATAACTAAAAGACAAACTTTAGATGCAATGTACGTTATTTACAGCAATAATCTGACATGAAATCATCTGAACAGATTTATTAGTACTCCACCTCCCGAGTGACATCATCAACTTTATTGTAAAACCAACATGGTTCAAACGCAGGATGTGCAACAACTATGCATCGATGTGCATCGTACTATGGTGATTCAGCAGCGAGTTATGTTGTTGTTCAGGAAACGCACGCCTAAGCAGTCCTGCACAAGGGCGGGTAAACTGGTGGAATAATATCAACGTGTCATTTGCGGATGTATAAATATAGGCAAGGGCGGGCTGCACGAGCGGTTCAGATTGTGGTCTTTATGTAAAACAGATCATGTTTTTGGGTATGGAATTAAATGAATGCAGCTGTTGAAAACGGGTCAGGAGCTGCTTCCACTGCAAGTGTGTGTGTGTGTGTGGCTGTGACGTTGTTTCTTTAACGACTGGCAACAAAAGGACCGGCTCGGAATCAGAATGTTGTGAGACTGACCGGCCAGTTACCCGTCCTGACAATCAGGCGTAAAATCGGCCAATTTCGCTCTGTGTTCGGTCGATTGGTGCATCTCTAGAAATAAGGGCGAACAAGCAATGTCTTGTTGACACAATCTGAAACTTGGTTAAAAATAAAGTTTTTCCACAATTTCCTAATGTTACAGTTAGGGCTGCATAACGATTAATCGCGATTAATCGTTTGCAGAATACAAGTTTTTGTTTACATCATATATGTAGATATTTAAGGCGTATTTACATCTGTATATAAATTTTTATATTTATAAATAATTTATATTATATATTTTTCTTAAAATTATACATGCATGTGTGTATATTTATTTATACATAATTATTATACACAGTACACACACATGTATGATGTAAACAAAAACTTTTATTCTGCAAACGATTAATCACGATTAATCGTTATGCAGCCCTAGTTACAGTCACAATTGCAGAGATACAGCAAAATAGGGCTGTGACGGTTGTCATAAACATTGCATAAAGTGCGACCTGTGCTGGTGTGCACGTCACAAACTATGAAAAAAGTAAAGTAAAATCTTGCCCAGTGAGATGTCTTCAAGTTCATGAACGCAAACAGCCACCAGACTCAGAGTTAGTGCGCTACTTGCATAATCCTGTCTTTTCTGTCTAAACTCATACTACATGTGTGAACCAGTGGGCGGGGCTAAAGAGGCAAAAATGTTTGATTGTTTGAAATATTGATTTAAGGGATTCTCATTCTAATGTAGAAAAAACAAGCAGCATTGTATAGTATGCAGTATAGGACTAAAGTGTGTATAGTAAATATTTGTTGTACTTTATACTGATTTCTATCTGTTGTAGAATAATACATTAAAAGTAGGGCTGAGCGATTTAATTGTTTCAATTCAGCGATAGAAATCGAGATATAACTATAGTGTGCCGGGCCGTATCGTGAGATCTGTGTATCACTACAGCCCTAAGTTAAAGTATTGCATTGAATGCAGTGAGGATGTACTGACACTAATAAGAATAACTAAGAATTATGTGTTTTTTTGTTTTCTAGTTTGAGTAATGAGAAGTGGAGGTGAAATGATCAGAATTATCATGAAAGTAATGTAATCTTAAAGAAATCTTAAAAATGGTCATTCATTTTCTTAATGCAAACATTTAATCCAAACTTTTTATATGATTTGCTCATGTTTCGGATTCCCTGTCCCCTTTTGGCTCTGTTGTGTGTGTTTCTTTCAATGGCATCATTTTTTGCTTTAAGTCTTAAAATAAATAAAGAGCGAATAATAAATAATATAGGCGAGCGGAGCTTTATTAATGTGTCCTGCAGTTTTTTTTTCAGTGTTGTGTTGTTGTTGTGTTAATGTGTATTTAAATGCTATGCACTATCTGGACAGAAATGTGTTTTATCTCTACAATAATAATAGAAAACCTGCACAGCAAAATCACTCGTGTTAAATGTACACTGCTGGTATAAATATGGGTATCACCAGGTTATCGTATAAACACCAGCCGTGTACATTAAACACTAGTGGTTTTGCTCTGGTTTTATCATTTCAGTCGTTTCAAAAGTGAATTAAGTTAAGAGTACAGTTTTCACCATAGATTTGTATAAAGGCTAGATGTCTTACCGCTGAGTCCCCAACGTCATCACCTGGTGGCCATCTTACCACAGGGCGCTCGCTCACTCGTAGCATTGAGTTTAACTGTGCAGGTACTTTTAAATGACCATAACTTGCTCAATTTTCTACCGATTTTCAAACGGTTTGGTTTTTTACAAACATTATTAACGTGGCTATAATTCTGGATGCTTTGACATGTTTCATGAATTTATTTTTATTTTTAGTATAGTGTCATAGTTACATCTTTGACGTTTATAACAAACCAAATCGTTTGAAAATCTGTAAAAAATTAAGCAAGTTATGGTCATTTTAAAGTACCTGCATCATTAAAACTCAATGCTACAAGTGAGCGAGCGCCCTGTGGTAAGATGGCCGCCAAAATGCGAACGTTCCACTCAATTAGCCAGCAGCGCGGGCGAGACATCTAGCCTTTATACATATCTAAGTTGTTTTCATGAGTAATAATATCACTGTGATTCAGGTCATAGCAATCAAATCATCTGAGGTGTAATGTCAGTGGATCTATGTTCAAATAAAGCGATGTATTTCAGCACAAGTTTAGTTTCTATACAGAAATATTTGTATATTGTGTAAAATAATTGATGATAGCAGTTAGGTGAATGTTTTTGTGAATCTTCTTGTGTGAAAGAGAATCGTAAGATATTGACAGAGAAAAAGATTCATGACATAACAGTAGGGCTGGTAAAAATGATCACAATATTTTTCTGTATCAGTCGATATAGATCATTTCCACGAGAAATGACAAATCTTTATTCCTGTCAAATTTGAAGGCAGATTTTTGCTCCTGAATGAAAGTTGTAAAAACTAAACAGTTAATTATGGTTTAAAAAAAAGCTTTATTCAGAACATTACAAATACTTTTCAAACAAGTGAGATAGAAACCCAGCTACTAATAAGTCTAACTAAGTGAGTGACACTGGGATTGTAAACCAAGACCGCGCGTGCAACATCCGGAAGTGCAGTCTGCAAAATGCCTGCGCAGCATTACGCAAACCTTATCGATCATTTATCGAACCATCATCACTGGTTTATCTGTGAGTATATATTATATCGGGAAAATTATTGTTACCAAATGATCACCCAGCACTATGACAGGTCAGAAAATAAAAGTTTTAGTTTAAATGTTTTTATTGGAAACATATTTAAATCTGTATGATATTAAAGTTATGTTGCAGTTTCTTCCACACATATTTACTTCAGCAGTGATAAGCTGCTTTCTCTGTGAACCTGTGAAAATCATATTTTCATTTTAGTGGTTTAATGTGAGGAACTTTCATACGTGTCATTTTGGAGACAAACCTCTCTTATGGTTGTTAAGTTGTTGGTGAGTGAGAGTTCATTTTGTTTAGATAGGGTGACCATATGTGTCATTTGTCCGAGATGCGTCCTGGCCAGAATTTTGAGTGCATCTTCTTTGCCGAACGCATACATCATCAAGGTTTATTATTTCAGGTTCTATTTTAGAAAAGCAAGTGTTAAATGTCAAGGTAAGAATAAAATTACAATGATCGTATATGTTTTTAACTAAAATGTGAGAACCGCATGTGGTCAACAAATACGACTTCCAGAAGACCCATCCTGGAAAAATGTCACGTATGGTCACCCTACTTGAAGTCTTTCCATATAAATTGATTTTGTTTTACCCATGTTTGGTTCATCAGTGCTGATGTGATGTTTTCATGTTAGTTTAGAGAGTTTGACACCTGAATCATAAGGTCCTGTGTTCAGAAATCTCATCGGCTCCAACAGACCTCAAACCCTCTGCTGATGTCCCATGACTGAACCCAGCGGATTATTAAAGGCTACATCAATCTGTCTGATGCTTTAAAACCACACCAATATTCTTATGCCCTACATCATGTGATCGATACCCTCTCTTAGCCGGATAATATTGATTGGTGCAGAGCTTCATGATGGTACACACACACACGTCTACAGCAAACCTGATAAGACGGCGAGTATACGGCCTGTTTGCTTCAGGCTGTGCTCAAGGGCACTCACTTCTCAATCTAGTGTTTTTGACTGAATTATGTCAATTCTCCACATTTTTTTTCAAGCATGAAGCTGAACATATTTTGCCTTTGATGAAGTGGTGAAAACAATCCTGTTGTGATTGATTGAAGGGTGATTGAAGTGCCATCAAGTGTCGTTAAACTTAATGTCTTATCGTTGATAAAATTGTTATCGGATGATGATATGAGCATGTCGCAGATATTTTGGCATCGGCGCATATGTTGCTGATTTGTCACAATATATGTGCTTGTACATGATGTAATTACTTAGTCTCTCCAGCAGAGTGCGCTCGATTGTTTACTACTGGCGACCCCGGTCACTATGACACCAGCCAAACCAGGTCTCTTGTCCCTGTCTGTTAAAAATATTTAGGCACACCTGCATGAGTGACCTGATCCCAGCTCATGAAAAGCTATATAATAACTTATAACATTTTACAAGCAAATAAACTTTTACAAACAATGCTGTCAGGACGGAGTTTACTTCTTGACCACCACAAAAGCATGTTTAAATGATTATAATACAAATCTAGCTTAAACTAAAGATTTCTTTGATATCACAAAATTACATACCCAGCATGTTTGTATCTGATGTAGTAGTTGTGTAGTGTGAGTCACTGGTGAACAGGCTTCAAATATACTGAAGATGCTGAAAGCAAAAGATTCTTCAGGACCTGGACTGAAGTTTAATGTCTCAGGACAGACAAGAAACCAACTATCAGAAAACATACAAACACTCATTGATTGTTCAGTATTATGAATCAGATGGATATAAACTCTTTTAGAAATTCTGTTATTATTCTGTGGTGTGAACTTTTTCATGTGAAAGAACTTGCTCATATTAAAAAAAGGTCCTTTTCTTTTTTTAAATGTTCAGGTGAATGTAAACTTTTACTTGCAGCTGTAAATGTTTGAGGAGAATACACTTAAGTTACGTCTTATATCCTCATTGTGTAGCGACAAAAGAAAGCTCATGTCATCTCTCACACTTAACCTGTCACACGCTGTTGTTGATATGTTAACTTTTTAACTGAAAAAATATTGAGAACCCTATCATAACATTCTGACTATCACAAACTAAAGCATGTGTAAGTACGGTGTGTTCAGTGTTTAAATGCAGAGGTCAATTTTGATTAAACCACAGGTCTGTTGAAAGCTTTATGCTGATTGGTTGAGAAATCTTTCATGGATGGTGATTATATTTCTGTAAACCGTACACCTAACTTGTCAAATGTGTTAAAATAACCACCAGATCAATGTTTGTGGTAACTGTGGTATAATTGACTTCAGTCCTTTGATTTATTTGTAAATAATGCACACCTGCGGTGTAACTCTTCTTTGTGTCGTGCCGCATTACCACATTGAGGGGACATTATTTTATAATAATTCAACAGCCTGTCATCAATTATTCCTTACATAACTGGTACCATACTTGATAGTCACCTCACTTTTACTTCACTTGGTCTAGAAAAGATTTTTTCCAAAAGTCAAAATAAATTTATGCAGATTTATCTATGGTTGTATTTGCGGTACACGAGCTGCAGTTCATTCACTACTTTAGCATCCAATGTGAAAGCGGTCATAACACCTTTGTCAGGATCTTCAAAAATCATATCGCTGATTCGTCTAATAGATCCAGAAATACTGTCTTAATTTTTCCCCGGTGCCTCCAAACTTGATATAGTCTGATGTGATGAATAATACCTTGCTCATCTTTCTTTTATTCCAGTGAATGTCTTTATGTGTTTATCAGATGTTTTCATTACATTATCACTGCTATCAACTTAATCTTCTGTATTTTCATTCAAGTCTGTGTAAACAAGTGATATAAAACAGTTTGTTACACCCCAGACAAATGTGATATTAACCACCCAGACAAATTTAGTAAAGTAAAGTAAATAAAATAAGTTATCAAAGCAGACAAGATGCTCTGCTCTCAAAAGCTGGGGGCGTGTCCTCTGTCAGCGTTGAAACCACGCCCACTCATGGTAAAAAGCTCCCATTTCTGTCAACATTCATATACAGCTACAACCTGATTCATTCTGTTCAGAAGCTCAAGTGTGTTTTTGTATGTAATTGTCCAGTGTCTTCCTGTAAAAACCCTATTTAAACTAAACTTCCATTAACTTTAATTTGACTGTGGATTCTGATGATTATTGTGTGTTTGTTGTGTTTCAGAGGGCCGTTCAGTGTGGTGCGAAGATGCATCAACAGAGACACAGGACAGCAGTTCGCTGTCAAGATCGTAGATGTAGCCAGCTTCACTTCCAGCCCCGGACTGAGTACAGAGGGTAAAGACACACACACACACACACACACACACACACACACACACACACACACACACACACACACACACACACACACACACACAAACACACACAGAGATTGTGATTTCATTATGAGCAGAAGTAGAGACATGTCAGATACAAAGTGAATCACACGTGTGGGTTTGTGTGGTCTCAGTTATCCCTGCGGTGTGGGAACAAATACAGTAATGATGAAGATATGAAGAGTTTGGTTCCAAAACGCAATAAATCCATTTTGACAAATTTTGGTAAAAACGTGTTTTCTATACCAAGAAAGTGACAAGATGAAAACCACTATTTTCTGTTACAAACTTTCACATAGCATCTTTAGGTTATAAAAACATAAAAAATTCAAATCCATAACTTGATTTTCAAAGATTTATTATAAAAACTGATTATTTTTTCCACAAAATGCAATAAATCCATGACAAGTTTTTATTCAAAGTGCTATAAATCTATTGAATCAATAGCCTATATAAATGTGCATTCATCTTTGCCATGTTATATTCATTTAGTTGACTAGTTGTACACACTAATTAAAAATATAAACATTAATGTCATTAATCAAAACACTTACTTTGTCATATTAAGAACACTGTCATTGCTGCGGTTATACTTGACGTCGTGGCTTAACGTTTTTCACAGCGATCAGCTGTAAAATGTTTTGGTCCTGCTCGATTTTCGTTGACTTTGAGTAAAATTATGGAAAGTTTTTCATAAGATCTCCTGGGGTCAATGTGTTATCATGACAGAAACTTGATGCTGTCGGCCCGGACAAACAAGCACCCGTCTCTTGCGAAAATTATTAGATGTTGATGGCTTACGTTTCTTTCCCGTCACAGAAAACCATCACAGGTTTATCAATGCCATTAAAGTATTATGTTGTTTTTGTTTGTTTGCTGATCAGGAAGTACATAGTAGATGAGGAAAACTAGGATTCCGTGTACTCAGCGCGCCGCCATTGTTTGTTTACATTGCGTGAATGGTGCGCTGCAATCTGTGGAGTGGATTTATGGCATTCTGTAGAAAAGGGGGAGCGGCGTTTATTGCATTTTGGAAAAAAAGGGAGAAAAGATGACAGAATAACATGGCGGATAATGGATTTTGCATCAAATTAAGAATTTACTTTTTAATACTGACCTGATATAATACTGGTTCTGGCAGTAACTCATTTTTTCAAAAATGGCATTTATTGCGTTTTGGAACCAAACTCTTCATATACAGTTTGTATAGTACACAAGTCAGCACATCTATGGAAATAAAACAAGGATACACAACATGTGTGTGTGTGTGTGTGTGTGTGGCTCCATCTAGTGTTGTAACTCACATTTGATTGAATCAGAAATAAAGGCATGTGTTGTTTGTCATCAGATCTGAAACGTGAGGCGAGTATCTGTCACATGCTGAAACATCCTCACATTGTGGAGCTGCTGGAGACCTATAGCTCTGATGGGATGTTATACATGGTCTTTGAGTTGTAAGTGTGTGTGCGCATGTGACTGAACAAATTATTTTATTTCATGTACTGTAAACTTTTGTTATTCACTTAAATGCTATACAAATGAAAGGTACCTTTTAATTATTTACTGTACTTTTAAGTGAACTTTTTGAAACTTGATGGATTAACTGTGGTATAAAATCTTTACTATTTGAAACATGAATATATATTGCACTGTATATAATATAACAACTGTACTTAAATTATTAATTGTTTGTGTGTGTGTGTGTGTGTGTGTGTGTGTGTGTAGTATGGATGGTGCAGATCTGTGTTTTGAGATTGTGAAGAGAGCTGACGCTGGGTTTGTCTACAGTGAAGCTGTTGCCAGGTGAGACTCACATCATTTACACAATGACTACGTTTACATGTACAACAATAATGCGATTTATTTCCAATAATCAGAGTAAAGATGTTAACATGACTGGAGCTATAGGTTCCTCTTTACTTCTGTTTACATGCAGCTCATAATGATGAAATCCCATATACTGTCAACTGTTTTAATTTACTTACGTTAAATGACAAACACGTTCTTATGGACGTATTTTGTTATTCGGTGCGGTGATAAAGACAGAAGTCTGATAACAGTGCCTGTAATTTTTTTATTGTGTTATTTGAGCCGTTTCATGTCTTTACATGGCCGCATCCTGCTATTAAAAACTGCGAACAACATCTGTTTTAATACGATTACTGCGATTATGATATGTTTTTATCCAAGTATTGAGAGTTTGGTTCCAAAACGCAATAAATCCATTTTAACTAATTTCGGTAAAAATGTGTTTTCTAAACCAAGAAAGTGACGAGATTAAAACCATTATTTTCTGTTACAAACTTTCACATAGCATCTTAAGGTTAAAATAAAATAATTTTGAATCCATAATTTGATTTTTCAAAGATTTATTATAAAAACTGATTTTTTTTCTGCAAAATGCAATAAATCCATGATTTAAAAAAAAATGCTATATCAAATGTATTTTTTAAAGTAACAAAGTAAGTTGACCGATATATGACAGCCAACTTGGTCAATAGTAATACACTGGACCAAAAATACTCTTCCAAAATGAATTCATCAGGGGCTCGTTTCAGAATGGAGGTTAAGTGAAAACTCTGAGTATGTTAACCCTGAAATGAGGGAAACTCTGAGTTTCTGTTTCAGAATGAGAGGTAGGTTAAACCCGAGACAGCGAGGGAAGTCAAGCATGTTTCATAAGGAGAGGTAACTTATGTTTCCGGAGTAACTTACTGTGTGAACCTAACCTGGTCGAGAGCAGCTTTTATCCTGTAAACTCTTGAGTTTCTTGTGGTCTCCTCCCCATTTTTAAAGGAGCAGCGGTGTTTAATCTTGTTAGTTGCTTTAGTACATTCATTTATTGTGCACATGTTTATTACGTAAACTGTAAAATATTTTTAGCTGTCTTTAAGTTATTAAGATATCAAATTTCCAGTGTAAATAATTTAACCTTAGTGCTTTATATATTTGTATAAATTACACTTAAATGTAAACAAATTTAAACAGAAAACAGTTTATTGAAATGATCAGTAAAGCCAATTTGATATACTTAGGTGCAGAGACCGTCTTAGTGAATAAAATCTTATGTGCTTTTATAGAGGATCCTGTAGATGATGATGTTGCATTTATTTGTAGGAAGTTGCATTTATGTCAGGAGAAGATTTGTTTTTTGTCTTTGCAGTCATTTTAGGGATATAAATATCCTTACATGACTAATATCAGTTTTTGTGGCCGTGCTCTTACAGTTGCCTTTACATTTCTTATGACTCCACTCATCAAAGCCGCTGGTCCAGTGTGCTATGCGCAATGAGCGAGCAGACGTACTGTCGGCGATCTGAGTTCAAATACCGGCTTTGCATATTTCAGTTTTATTCATTACAAACATTTGTAAAGTTCGTAGCCTTTTATGCTAAAGTCTTAGGCCTAATTTCATTTTTAGCTGAGCTGCTGTCTTATTATTTTTATCCATGGGATTACATCTGCATGACAACTAATATAATGTGTAATAATGTATAGTCCTCCTCAGTTTATTTACTTCTGATATTTTAACCTTGATGAAAAATTAAATGTATGCATTTACTGGAGTACCAAAGTTCCAAAACAACGCTTTTCTTTAAAATATATGCTCGTAGTTGCTGTACACTTGCAGTAACACTTTCAGTTTTAGTAGTAAAAGGATTTAGACCTTTTTTTTTTGCTGTTGCCATGGTGAATCGTAAAACTGGAGCTCCATTGATGATGGCTATTCAGAGTGGTTGTGCACGCGCTTAACTCAGAGTTAACCTACTCAGAGTCAATTGAACTAACTAAGATCAGCTGTTCTGTAACCGAAAACTCAGAGTTTCCCATCTCAGAGGAAGTCAACTCACAGTTCAAGTTTAAACTCAGAGTTGGTTGAACCTCCTTATTGAAACGGGCCCCAGGTCATCTTGTTTATGCTATTAATTAATTACAACAACAACAAAATGCCATCATGAACAAGAACATGAACAACAACATCACATTAGATCACACAATGTCCAAAATGACATTTCCCTTACATTCAGCTTCCAAATGTGAATTCACTGATTTAAAAAAAAACATTAATGGCATTTATCACAACACTTATTTTGTCATATTAAGAACAATGTCATTGCTGCTGTCATCCTTGGGACGTCGTCACTGAACTTTCTTGACAGCAATCAGCTGTAAAATGTTTTGGTCCTGCTCGATTTTCGTTGACTTCGAGTAAAAAAATGTCAAGTTTTTCATGAGATCCCCTGGGGTCAATGTGTTAGCATGACAGAAGCTTAATGCTGTTGGGAGAACAAAGCAACAGCTGACATTTCGTCTGAGTGCCTCTGACGTAAAGGATTTTGATGGCTTAAGTTTCATCCCTGTCACAGAAAACAACCACAGGTTTATCAACACCATTAAAAGTATTATTTTGTTTTTGTTTGTCGATCACAAAGTACAAAGTAGACGAGGAAAACTAGGATCCTGTGTGTATTCATAGCGGCAGCATTATTGTTTATGATGTGTGGAATGGTGCGTTGTGATTGGTTAAGCGGATTTATTGCATTCTACAGAGAAGGAGGACTGGCGTTTATCACAGTTTGGAAAAAAGGCAGAGAAGATGACAGAATTACAAGCTATTGGATTTTGTGTAAAATTAAGAATTTACTTTTTAATACTGACCTGATACAATACTGATTTTTTTTTTTTAAATGGCATTTATTGAATTTTGGAACCAAATTCTTCTATTGTGTTTACACGAGGTAAAGTATAATCGCAATTTTGCCAAAATCCCATTATAATCGCATTATGAAGGTGCATGTTAATGTGGTCAATGAGTTGTTCATATTTAAGTAAACATACATACTGTATATATGAGTGTCTTATGTTTATATTATGTTTCTCAGTCACTACATGCGACAAATACTTGAAGCTCTACGCTACTGCCATGACAACAATGTCATTCACAGAGATGTCAAGGTAAGATGCGTGTGTTGAAGCAAAATGAGGCCCAACAAAACCTCCAATGTGTTACTGTGTTCTCATAAAGAGTCATTCCTCCACTAGAAGATATTGACCAGTAGCAGAAGTCCATGTAATTCTAATGCATAAATCACCTGCTGATGAGGGGCAGTCATTGCTCTTACAATGTAGAAAAGGTATCGTCCATGCGTGTAGCCCATGCGGTGCAGAACGAGCAACAAATGATGTCATGCAAGTTCATGGAAATGAGTTTCTTATAAAAGCTTTTTGTAGCACTGGTGGGCAGTATTCATCCCGTAGCACACCTGTGCTGAGTGCTGCCGTTTACAAAAGCTTTCCTGAGGTTTCACTTTTTTCAGTTTGTTAGGCCAGTTATTTGTGAACAGGAAATTCCCTCAGCGATGCCGTTAACATGGCCCGACTGACACCGATGGGCCGTGATGACACCCAGGCTGCCTCGAGACGCGGTCAGGACCGCAGCGGTGGACACCGATGTCCTCCGGAACTCCGTGGTAGAGCTGTTGGTCATGATGGGGTCACGGCGCAAGTGGATGAATCGCGAGAGCGCTCCTATCACGGCCTTGCGCACCGACCCGGACAGCATGAAATACATCACCGGGTCCAGGCAGCTGTTGAGGGCCGAAAACAGAAGCGTGACCTCGTTGGTGCGGTCCGCTAGCCGGCGTGTCTCACACGTGACGTCCCTTAGCTGCGACTGGACGTAAAAGCCCCTGAAAGCGTGATACGGTACGAAGCAGACCGTGAACAGTAGCGGCACCACAAAGGATTTCTTGGCCGTGCGGCTGTAACGCGTAGCGTTGGGCAGGTCGGGTTTGTCCCGAGAAGCTCGGAGCAGTCTCTGGGCGATCCGGCCGTACGACACCAGCAGTACCACAAACACCAGCCAGAACACAGCCACCATAAAGTAGTTGAAGTAAGCTTTGCCTCGAGCCTTGGTCCTCGCTTTGTATTGGAAGCACTTGTCCGGGTCCTCGTTGCCCTCCGTCAAGGCGATCATGGGCACCACCATCATCAGGGCGCAGCCCCAAAGCAGCCCGCACGCCACCAGACTCCAGCCGCTTCCTCTCAGTCGCCGCCAGCCGCAGCCCCGCCGAGATCCCCGGATGCCGATGATCTTCATATAACGGTCCATGCTGATCAGACCCAGGAGGGTTATGCTGACGTACATGTTCATGTAGAAGAGGTTGCCCACCACCTTGCACATATGCGTTCCCAGCGTCCAGCGGTTCCCCCGGGCGTGGTAGAGCACTCGGAAGGGAAGGCACGCGATCAGCACCAAGTCCGCCAGGGCCACGTTGATGAGAAAGATGCGGACGGAGTTCCTGCGCGAATGCAAGAAGAAGAAAACCCAAAGAGCGAGCAGGTTTCCTGTCAGGCCAAACAGGAAGATGAAGGAGTACAGGACGGCCAGAGGAACCCGCAGGTTCTCCTCTTCTAGAGGACACGAGTGGTTGACGACTGGAACGATGCTCTGATTGGTCAAGCGTTCAGTGGGCCAGGCGGTGGTCATTTTGATTGACAGGTTGTGTTTAATATGTCTTGTTAGAGAATGTATCTGATGGTGTTTCGACTTCTTCGGCTCTGAGAAGAAAGAAAGGAAGGTTAGACACTCTTCACGTACAGTAGTGAACAACAGAGGAAAAATTCATCTTAACCCAAAACAAATGAAATAGGAGCAAACTTTGGCTCTTCAGTTCGGTTTCTTCTTCCAAATACCAGTTTAAGGGGAACATCAGTTATGGTTGGGCACACATCCCAGATTCTGAACTCTACACACTGCTGACGGCGGATTAAACGTTTTCTCTTTCTCATCATACCTTGTAATGTTTCCATTCCCTTTTTTCCAGATCTTTTTTATTTGCTTAAATTATTTAAAGAAAGTTGGAAAGCTATGGATTAAGTTGCCAGTATTTTTTAATGTTCATGTGTTGAACAGGAAATAAAATGGAAAGCTTTGAGGCTGTTCAGGGTTGATGTGGCATTCAGAGGGTAAAGTTAATTTTGCACCTGAACATTGTTATCATTATTCATCAGCAGCCGTGTGTATACTGTATAAAAACAGTACTGTACAAAAGTCTGTGGACACCACCACCACCAGACCTGTTGTTTTAGAAGTTTTAATGTCCATCCATTTTTATTTTTCAATCTATTTTATTAAGATACAAAAAGAAAATACAGGAAATATGTACAAAAAAATTAAAAAAATGTTCAGGACTAAATGTCTTCTTTAGGCATCGTCGGTGTTTAGTGTGACCCCTCTTGGCACTAAACACATTCTTTAAAATTAGAATTTAGGATTTAATTTAATTTAGTTTTAAGAGATCCTGCAGTTATTTCTGCTATTGCTCAAGTGGAGTTTACACTAAAACTTTACACATCAGTTTACATTTTTATACATTTTTTAATACTATATACACATTTCCCGTATTTTCTGGATGTATTCTATTAAAGAGACTGAGAAACAATTATATATCATCACTATAACAATTCAAAAACAGGACCAGGGTTGAAGAACACTGCTTTACATTAATCTTGTAACTGTTAACAATAGTTATACCACGGGGCTGTTGAATGCTTTATTCTGGTTGGTTAAGAAATGTTGCACGGTTGTTGATTATTTTTCTGAAAAACTCACACCGGATCTGTTAAATGTCTTCAGATAACCACCAGAGCGATGTCTGTGGTAACGGTGATCCTTTGAATTATTTGAAAATAATGCACAAATAAGCTTTGTGTCGTGCCGCATTACCACCTGGGTGTGAATTTTTTTTTTTGAATAACTGTATTGGCATTAACAAACAGGAACAAAGATTAATAAACACAGAAAAATGCCTATTGCTTATTGTTAGTTCATGCATTCACTACTGTTAACAAATACATCCTTATTGTAAAATGTTAACCCTTTAATTAAATATAAAACAAAAGTTACACTTAAAAATGTTAAAAACTTGTAAAACAAAAGTGCTAACATTATCCTCAAAATCAAATAATGAATAACGCTGTAATGAGTGCATAAAACTGATTAACCACATGAAACCAAAGACATTTCAGTAATGAATTAAAGAAACTTGACTGTCTGTCACTGTGTGGAAACTTTTCATCGCGTCTAGTTTCACAAAACACTTCTAACTTTCACCAGAGATGACGGATGCTTTTTCAATCAATATAATAAAGTTTTATTTCTTTGATTATTTTTTTACACCAGTCTCTCTCTTTTGAAGGAATGATAAATGTATTTGTCATGTTAAAGAATTTTGTTTACATCGTTTTTTCTAGGATTGTTTGAACCCCTTCTTACTTCAGTTGTGCGTCTGATTTTACAATACAATCTAGATATCTCATTCACACAAACACACACGCCTGTATAATTTCATACTCACAGTTTATTGTATTAAATCCTTTATTTCTTCCTGCCTGACTGCAAACTCTTTTAAATTGTCCATAAGATTGAATGTGTTTCTCTCATCTGCTGCGTCGAGCTGCACTGACACGACTGTTTCACTAAAGCTTTCCTCTCTCACCCACCCTGTTTCACACTCACACACACACACGTACACATGCAAACACACACACGCGCACACACACTGGTGTGGTTTCAATCAAACCACTGTATATTAACATTTGTTCCTCTGCTGCAGTAAGTAACCCTGAACTTCCTCTCTTTTTAACTCTCTCTCTCTCTCTCTCTCTCTCTCTCTCTCTCTCTCTCTCTCTGATGTTTCTGATGTGATAAAGTTTGTATTCTGTGTCTGTGTCTGATCTAAACCGTGTTGTATGATTGTTTAAAGGTTCTGATGTGTGTTTGTTTCTTTAGCCTCACTGTGTTCTGCTGGCATCTAAAGAAAACTCTGCTCCTGTTAAACTGGGTGGTTTCGGTGTGGCCATACAGCTGGGAGAGTCTGGACTGGTGGCTGGAGGTCAGTGAGTGCCTATCAATGGGTCAAACATTCGAAGTCCCCCCTCTCTCTCCATCTTTAAAACTTTATTGAAATACAACAAGTTCTGTTAAAACATTGTTTTATACATAAAATGTCTCTCTCTCTCTCTCTCTCTCTCTCTCTCTCACACACACTGTTTGTGTGTTTGTAGGTCGTGTAGGGACGCCACACTTCATGGCTCCAGAGGTGGTGAAGCGGGAACCTTATGGGAAGCCGGTTGATGTTTGGGGTTGCGGTGTGATTCTCTTCATCTTGTTAAGCGGCTGTTTGCCGTTTTATGGGACCAAGGAGCGTTTATTTGAAGCCATTGTAAAAGGCAAATACAAGGTAGTGTTAGTTATTGAAGAGTTGTGGTCTCACCAAAGACGTAGAAACACAATAAACTCTCTCTTCCAAACCCTACTGAGCTGTCTACCTAGGGAGCATTTTAGTTAGTATAGTCCATCCACACAGGACCGTGTTTAAATCCATTCTGTGATAAATCCTGTGAATGTGTCTGTGCTGACACACAGATGAAACCCTCATTGCTCGCAGGTTGATCTTTTATAGACCATTTTGCAAGGTGTAAACAACACTGGTCCAGAAACACTTCCTGTTTCACTTCATAACTTTTATTTTAAATATTTTTTAAAGAGGTTCGTTTAATGTTTTGATTCAGTTATATATGTTTATGAGTGTCATGCTGTAAAAGTAATGTAGATGACGTATAGCTAAAGTCATTTGTGTAAATTTGATGTTCATACTGAAATCTTCAATAATATTGACTTTTAAATGCAGACTTGACAAAGCTGAGTTCAGTTTGTGACATTGATGAGATCTTATTTGAAAATCTAATTGAAACATCTGTGAGAAATAATTGATATTAACAGAGATCTCATTTGTGATTGAAATGTTGCCTGCTGCTTGGCATCTTAGTAGGGATTGAAGAGACTTTAATGATAACCTGTGAATGTTGGCTTACTGTGCTGACACAATACAGGATTGAGCATCATTGTGTTTTTAACAGAATCAGAAGATTGCAGTGTTGATGTGGTTGTTGTGCATTTTGTGTAGTTATGCTGCATTTATTCATCAGATGAACCCACGGCAATGGAGTCAAATATCTGAGAGCGCTAAAGATCTGGTGCGCCGAATGTTAATGCTGGACCCTGCTGAAAGGATCACTGTCTATGAAGCTCTTAACCATCCCTGGCTCAAGGTCATAAACACACACACACTGACACACACACGCACACACACACACATAGACTTAAAATGAAGAAATAGTTTATGCATTAAGAGTGAATGTTCTGCTTAATTCAGTCAAATCTGAGAAGGCCGTCAGTTTTTA
The DNA here is from genome assembly GCF_030506205.2 of Paramisgurnus dabryanus. Classification (NCBI taxonomy): domain Eukaryota; kingdom Metazoa; phylum Chordata; class Actinopteri; order Cypriniformes; family Cobitidae; genus Paramisgurnus; species Paramisgurnus dabryanus. The sequence goes on along the minus strand of NC_133343.1, from coordinate 28,938,019 downwards.
TTTCCTGTTTCTGAAATCTAGCGTTTGATTTGTTTGGTGTCAAGTGTTGTTGAGTGTGTTTGTGATTTGTTTTGTACAGGAGAGAGATCGTTACTCTTATAAGATCCACCTGCCAGAGACAGTAGAACAGCTGAGGAAGTTTAATGCTCGGAGGAAGCTGAAGGTATTTATTTACATTTATCCTGAAAAACACATCACAGGTATTATATGTGTTCTGCAGCATAACACACACACACACAAAACTCTTATAATCCTAATGTGGTCATAATGAGAGATTTCTTCAGTCGTCAGCATTTTTTTTTAAAGTTGTTTTTGTGTGTATTTGTGTAGTAAAGGTGTCAGTGTTCTGATTGTCAGCTCTGTTTGCCACATGAAAGATGTTTATTCATTCAGACTGAACACAGATATGATGATGATTCGACTCTTTAGTGTGTGTAAAGGTGAAGAGCTCGTGTCTGTTACTTCATGTTTTCTGCTACTCTATGTATTTCACAATGATGAATGTTGACAAAAAAATAAAAAAAGGTGTTTTTTAGAACTAGTGAAGAATGATTTAGTAGAAGTATATTTATGATGCGTATGGTTGATAGGGGGCTGTGCTCGCTGCCGTCTCAAGCCACAAGTTTAACTCCTTCTACGGTGATCCCCCTGAAGACCTTCATGACTTCTCTGAAGACCCCACATCTTCAGGTACATAAGAAATAAGATCTTAACACAAATGTTGGGTTATTAAACTGAGAGAACATCTGAGGAAACGCGGCTCATGATGTCACTATCTCAAAATATTGAGGTCATACAAGGTCATCAACAGCGGTCACAATGCACGTACGGCTGACTGAAAATAAACCTGCTTGTTCACGCAATAGTTTGCTGAATGATGGATGGAGGAATGAAATAATGAATGCATGATGGGTAATGAAACACAGGATTGATTGATAGATGAATAAATGAATGGGCTAATAAAAGCAAACTTTCCATTGACTTAACACAGACGGCTTCACTTCACACTTTCTGTTCAGTAAATCTCACTCCATCCTGATTATGTCAGCAATTTACACAGCTTGTAGTTTTTGCCGTCTGGGTTTTATGTTATGAATCTGATTCTAGAATCACAAATAGGAAGTTGGTAATATTAGTCATCAACTTTCTCCTGATTATTATTTATGTCAGTTATTAGAAGAAAATATTCTCAGAAAATCCTGCAGATATCAACGGACAAGTAAATATGTATGAGACGACCACCTCTTCATCCTATTTTTCAGATATGTTTTATCTCAGACTCTTCTCTGTTGGTCTGCGTGTCGTTCTGCTCACAGATATTTACGGCTCCATCAGCAGATTGCGTAGACGGGACGTGTTGAGAAACATGTAGTGTGTGTTAAAAGAAAAATCTCACTTCCTGTAATTGTGCAGGCGAGCATCTGAACCACGACCAACGAGTGTTAAATCTTCTGCACTGTCACATCCAAACGTGAAGAAATCATTCAATTCAGTTTGATTTATATAGCACTTTCACAAGCCTCACATGAAAGTAATAAAAACACACAAAACAAATAAAAGTAAGGTCGTTTTTAAATATAGGCTTAAGATGGAGTATTTAAAGTGTTTCATGAGTGTTGACTATTTTCTGTAAATCGCACACCTAACTTGTCAAATGTCTTAAAAATAAACACCAGAGCAATGTTTGTGGTAACTGTGGTATAAGAGGAATAATTGACTCTGTTCCTAAAATAAAGCACACCCGTGGTGTAACCACTTCACGTCGTGCCACATTACCACCTGTGCATTATTTTCAAATAATTCAACGGCCCGTTGTCAATTATTCTTTATATAATAGTGAAGTTGTGTAATCTGTAAGATTGTAACTGGACTGAAACAATGAAAGCAGAATTACTAAATAAAGTCCCAAGTTCAGCTAATGTCAGCAGTCTCTCAGTAAGAAAGCCAACAGAGCAACAGCGGTCATCATATAAATACTCATATATCACAGTATGACTCATTATATATGATGATGTAAATAACAATGATGATGTACATCACTGGAATATCAACAGATCATTTAAAGACCTGTTTTTATAACGCTTTCATCTCAGTAAACACAAACCACACAAACCCTACAGATCATTCATGAGTTTACAATAAAAAACAAATCATTTAGGCTCAAAATTCAGATTTAAAATGACTGAATGTGTGATTGAGGATTAAAGTTAAGATTAAATTCACTTCTGATATTAAACACTTTTATAAATCCAGACCTGAGAGAGATTCATTATTAATTATATTTGATTTCAGAGCCTCTCGATGTTTCCTCAGATCTCTCTCTCTCTCTCTCTTCTGTGTCTCTCTCTCTCTCTTTCTCTCTCTGTTCTGGTTTCTGCTTTGGTGTTAAGCTCATAGTGTTGTTGATGTTTTTAACGCTGCGTGTGCTGTAGGATTGCTTGCTGCAGAAAGTAGGTACCCCCTGTATGTTCACCACCCAAACATCTTCATCTCTTGCATGCATGTCATCTGTTCATCATCATTCTCATTCTGAGAGGTTTTCTAGAGACAGGATCACATGAAACTCATTTCATTAACATCAGCACCAGCGGTCTCTCATGAGACGTTTCATTCAGTGCTTCCCACACTATTGCTCAGTTATTCAAAGTATATTTGGCATCACATCTTGTCATTTTTTATCCATCCGTGATAATGACGCTTTCTGTGTTTGATGAACTAGTGCTTCTGCATCCTCTCCTGATGATTTTGACATGTGAGCGTGTCCTTTCTCTCCCGATGAGTTTATTGTGTCTACATGATGATATTCAGCAACACATCAGAGAATAAAGATGAGAAAGACTGAACTAAAGACATGTAATATGATGAAATGATTATATGTAATATTTTAACTGGTAAATGTAATGGCTGAAAGAGTTTGAATTATTGATAGTGAAATTGTACGATAAGATGGGACTCTTCTATGAAAAACCAAAGAAAGATGATGAAGTGTTTTGACAAACAGTGGCAGCTTTATACATGAAGTAAAGAGGTGAAATTATCAAATATGAGATCATTATAAATGTTCACTTAATTAAAGTATTGTGTTAGGTCTTACATTTGGCTTATTTCTAAGATGTAATACATTTACATTAAGTCATTTAGAAGATGCTTTTATCCAGTTAAACAAGACAATGTTTTAAAAACAGAGATTGATACATCTATGTCCTTCTCACAGCATCTAGACACTGTGTATACCAAAGCCCAGCAGCGTCTACACCTGCTGAAGAAACTCAGAGATTTTAGTGTGGGTTAGGAGATTTTAATCAGGGTTTATCCGTCACTTATTATTGTCTACAGTTATTGCCATCAGGTGGACGTTATAGAGTCCCACTTGCAAGACAAAACATATACGAAAAATCTTTCATTCCCATGGCTATTACTGCACTGAATAATCATTTATAGAAGAAATCATATTTTAGATTTTTGCACGTGTATGTTTGTCGAGCGAATCTGAGTATTGTCTAGTTGTTTTAATGTTATCTGAGCCTGTCTTGTCAAAGTCAAAGACAAATTTCTGTCTCTTGTTACAGACAATAAAGTTTTTCCTTCCTTCCTCCAAAGCCATTTACAAATGAAGTAAACAATGGAAGCAAACATAAGTGCACTAGAACTAGAATCACGTTTAAAATAGCACACTTAGCCGAGGGTTACATTTTTATTTTTAAAGACAGAAAATATAAAAACAAAAAAGATATTAAGCTCTCTATGTAATACAACAAAAATTATATCAGCTACTCCCATAAGTGTTTTTTTTATTTGTGGGAAGCACTGCATTTACATTTACTCCCCCTGATTTACAACCATGAACTGATGATGCTTTGCTCTCTGTGTGTGTGTGTGTGTGTGTGTGTGTGTGTGTGTGTGTATATTTTGTGTATTTAGGGGCTGTGTCTCAAGTACTGGACAGTCTAGAGGAAATTCACGCTCTGACTGACTGCAGTGAGAAAGATCTGGACTTCCTGCACAGCGTCTTCCAAGACCAACATCTGCACACACTGCTAGATGTAAGCACACACACACACACACACACACACACACACACACATTCTGGTTTCCATGTTTTGTGGGGACATTCCATAGACGTAATGCATTTTATACCATACAAACTGTATATTCTATTCCCCTTACCTGCCCCATTCCCTAACCCCAACCATCACAAAAACCTTTCTTGTGCCTTAGATTTTCAATAAACATCATCTTGTTTGATTTATAAGCTTGTTTCCTCATGGGGACATCAAAATGTCCCCACAAGGTCACAAAAACACTGGTATTCCTATCTTTGTGGGGACAATTGGTCCCCACAACGTGATAATTACCAGGTACACACACACACACACACACACACACACACACACACACACACACACACACTTCTTCAGACTCAATCGTAGTGGTTTTCTTACTAAGATTACCATTCTTTAAACATAACCATCATGTGAACATACATTTTTATAAAATTAAACATCCCTTTACTGTATTTATGAGGACATTATCAAACACAATGTAAATGACACATTTTATAGACTATAGTAAAATTGAATCAAGCAGCTTCATGAGATCTGAGATGTTTTTAAAGCAGTGATGAAGGACTCATTATTCAACACATTTAAAAGTCACCAAAAAATGACAATTCTGTCATCATTCCCTCATCCTAATGTTGTTCTAGATCTGTATGAGTTTATTCTGATGAACACAAAAGAAGATATTTAGATACATGATGGTAAGCACACAATCGATTGTAAGCATCTTGTTTTCTTTTGTTTTCATCAGAATAAACACATACAGGTTTAAAACAACATGAGGAGAGAAAATGATAACAGAATTTTTATATTTTAGTGAACTATCCCTTTAATCTTGTATTGTAAATGAATCTTAATCATAATAGTAAGAAATTATATTTATTATATCTTTGGTATAGAAAATAATTTTGGACATTTAAGCCTTAATTTAATCAAAAGATTATAAACTATGAAACATTTTTGTGAAGTGACATCAGTCGCACCTGTAGGGTTATATTTGTGTTGTAGGATAGAGAAACTTCCTGTTTGTAAATATCTTCATTTAATGTCCTTTCAAAAGATCGCTGATGAGTTGCTGTGAATTTGTTTCAATGTCAAAGGTTTGATTTGTCAGATTGAAATCGATTTTGGTGTAGTATTCATACACAACACACCCACAGTCTAGACAAAAGTCAAATGAAAGTCCGTCTGTGAAGAGTCGGATGAGTCTCGAGTCTTTAAATGTGGTTAAAGATTCAGTATTTCTGTACTAGAGTAAAACTCAACTAGTTGTGTGCGTTAGGTTTTCTTGTCCTAATGTAATGACGGGATGTGGTGAAGATCTGTGTGCTGTTAAAGTTCATGGTGTTGCTTATGTTTGCAGAAACTCTTTGTGTGTGCGCGCGTGCATGTGTGCAAATATATGTGTGTGTGTGTGTGTGTGTGTGTGTGTTTGTTTGTTTGTTTGTTGGGTTTATTTGTAACACAAACACTTTGGAAAAAATGAAATAAGCTCTAGAGGAATGAAATACAGTCGAAGCGTTTGTGTTATCAGTAATCTTTATCTTTAATTGTGTTTGCTGAATAATATATTGAATAGGATTAATGTGTTTACAACAGTTCTGCTGCCAATAAAACAAACATTGAAATCATTTTAATAAGTTTATTACTATTATATACTGGATGTGCATTATTCATGAAATTGAGTAAATATTAATTGAATTAAAAAACATTTTTAAACAAACCATTTAATTAGATATTATGTATTAGTTCTTACATTTAAATATTTCAATTAAAATAAAATGAAAATAAAATAAAACAGTTTTAAAGAAAACAAACATTTACTAAATGACCTCACACACATTTTATGTATGTGTTTATTTATTGAATATTTGTATATCTTTGCACAAATAAACTAATTCATTAAACATATAATGTAAAATATGAAATGCAACTTTAACTCTTTATTGAACCTTTTTAATGCGTGTGTGTGTGTGTGTGTGTGTGTGTGTTTGTGTGTATGGTGTGTGTATGTGTTTGTGTGTGTGCATGTGTACCTGTGTGTGTGTGTGTGTGTGTGTGTGTGTGTGTGTGTGTGTGTGTGTGTGTGTGTACCTGGTAATTATCACGTTGTGGGGACCAATTGTCCCCATAAAGATAGGAATACCAGTGTTTTTGTGACCTTGTGGGGACATTTTGATGTCCCCATGAGGAAACATGCTTATAAATCAAACAGAATGATGTTTATTGAGAGTGTGAAGTATCAGAAAGTTTTGTGTGATGGTTGGGGTTAGGGAATGGGGCAGGTAAGGGGAATAGAATATACAGTTTGTGTGGTATAAAATACATTACGTCTATGGAATGTCCCCACAAAACATGGAAACCAGAATGTGTGTATGTACCTGTGTGTGTGTGTGTGTGTGTGTGTGTGTGTGTGTGTCTGAATGACTGAAGTGAATAATTTTATTAAGTGCTATAATTGGGTCCCCAGTGCTTCTATCAATCTAGAAAATTTAATAAAGATCAACCGAGTAACTTAGTTTGGGTTAGCCATTTTCTGCAAGCATGTGAAAAAATAGATTGTTCAGATTTCGCCTGTTTTGTGAGGTAGGTAGCAAGGTGAATTACAATAATTACTCCCCCTTTATCTGCACTATCAAACCACAGCACTGATATTTAATGCAGAGAGAAAGTTTCAATTACAACAAACCACCATCATTGTGATCAGTGTATATATACACACACACACACACACACACACACACACACACATACATACATATATAATAAATGATCTGTGGAGTATTTTAAGATTAATGAAATTTTTAAAAACATCATACAAATCTCATAATATGACCCCTTTAATCTTCTTCTCTTCCTTTCCAATTTTATTTTAATTGTGCTTTATTGGAATGACAAAAACTGTACATTTGAATCGCCAAAGCATTTGCAAATAGTGCAAATAAAAGTAAAAATAAAACAAAGTATATAGTAAGTAATAGTCTCTCTTTCTCTGTGTGTGTTGTAGCTGTATGATAAAATCAACACCAGATCATCACCTCAGATCAGAAATCCCCCCAGTGATGCCGTCCAGAGAGCTAAAGAGGTAAAGTAGACATCATATTCACCAGCGCTTCATCTCTTTAACGCATGACACATCTTCTCATGTTTGCTCAACAGGTATTGGAGACCATCTCGTGTTACCCGGAGAACATGGAGGCTAAAGAACTCAAGAGGATTCTCACACAGCCTCATTTCATGGTGGGTTAAATATAAAAACACCTGCGGCAAGAGTTTAATAGCACCAGCTGAGTACATCAGAGGATGAACTTTTATTTCAAACCCTGAGGTCATTGTTATTTTCAGGGTGAATCTGAGCTGACGTGACTCAAATCCTTTGGCTCAGCGTATCTTGTAAATGATCCAGTGAAGCAGACGCTTTAACAGCCGATTGGCTTTAATACGTCCGAGGCCGATCAGAATGAGGTTGTTGTCGTGGAGACGCGGGGTCACTGAGGGAGACGGGGGAAACCCAGTGTGTGTCATTTAGATGAGATCACACAGCATGAGTACATGGAGTACTACACACAGATGAAATGAACACGGATACAGAGGTCCTGCTCTGGAAAACAAGACTGAGGAATTCTGGGCTAGCAGCTGATCGTTTATAAAGAAATCGGCGAGTTAAGATTTAGACAGAATTGTGCTTTTTAATTGACATACTGCTTTATATTCAGCTGAGAATGGTTTTTATGTGTTAATGTATTGAAAGTGTACAGGCAGTAAATGTATGTCAGTCAGGTTAAGACTGAAGCCGTTTATCCTGTTTGAGACAGAAGGTGTTTTTGCACGAGCGCCGCAGAGACCTCACACATACGCCATCATGTCAACTATCAACTACTGCACAGAATGATGGGAAAATGAAGTATTGATAGATATTTCCCCTTTTATGACTCTAGCTGTGGTTTAAGGTTTGTTATGAGAGGTCGGTTAATGTGACAGACTAGACACACGAACACTGAGTAATCTCTCTCATGTGCTGCGTGTCTCGTGTTAATCTTAACATGTACTGATCGTATCTGAAGATGTAAACCTGTGGATTCTGTGCCACGCAGGCTTTACTGCAGACACACGATGTGGTGGCTCACGAGGTTTACAGCGACGATGCTTTGAGAGTGACTCCTCCTCCGACCTCACCGTACCTGAACGGAGACTCGCCCGAGAGCGTCAACGGAGACATGGACCTGGAGAACGTCACGCGTGTTCGGCTCGTCCAGTTCCAGAAGAACACGGATGAACCCATGGTGCTGAACAACACACAAACACTTAACTCACTTAGCTTATGAACCTTTCTGAACATGCTCAGTCAATAACATATCAGCAACGACGAGTAAACATAGTTTCTCAGCAAACTCTTATGGCAGTCATGCGTATATAAATGGTGCCTTGTTTATTGTTGTGTTTTCAGGGCATTACTCTGAAGATGAATGATTTAAATCACTGTATCGTGGCTAGAATAATGCACGGAGGAATGATCCATAGACAAGGTACTGACATTATTCATCATGCATCATGGGATACGTGTGTTTGTCATTCATGACCACTGAATGTGTTTCTCAGGTACGCTTCACGTCGGCGATGAGATCCGTGAGATTAACGGCATCAGTGTGGCCAATCAGACTGTAGAACAGCTGCAGAAGATGCTGGTGTGTGAAGATCAGATTGAGAGATCAGTCTGTCTGATTCAAACATGAGGATTATAATGTGTAGAAAGCAGTGAAAACTCTTTACGTCTTCTTGTGTCACACAGAGAGAGATGAGAGGCAGTATTACATTCAAGATTGTACCCAGCTACCGCAGTCAGTCTTTGTCCTGTGATGTAAGTGCTCTCTCTCTCTTTCTATATATTGATCAGATCAGATAGATCTACACACTGGGTTTATTATCAATATTCTCTTCAAGTTAAGATGATAAACTCTTCATTTGACCAAATCTGAGTTCATGAAAGGTCATTAATTCAGAATTGACACTAGTATGAATCACTAAACCTCATCTGTCCTACAGTCGTGCGTACATCTCCGTTTTCTCATTTTTTCTGACATCATAAGAGAATAGTGACATCATTGTCATTTGATTTGTGTTTCAGAAGGAGTCACCGGATCTTTCCAGACAATCTCCTGCTAATGGACACTCCAGTGTCACCAGCTCAATCTTAGTAAGACTTTCAATGAACAAAATAACTAAACATTTCAACATTATTACCACATAATATTCTCATATCATTTCATGATAAATCAATTGAATTTTAATAGTTTGTGTTTTTAAAGGTCTCGTTCTTTCTGTGTTTTTGAAGTTTTGATTGTGTTTTTAAGTGTGCAATATAACATGTGTTCGCATTATTTATTTTTCTCTATAGCACTGTTTTCACTCTCCTTAAAACTGTCTGATGTCTTCCTTGTTATGTGAAGTCCCTCCTTCAGAAATATGTGTCAAGTTCTGATTGTGTAGTTTGTTTAATGTGTTGTGATTCAACAGCAGCTTAGCTTAGCAGAGCCGTTTGAGCCAAAGCTGGTGACTGACGTATTCATGTGGGCGGAGTTTAGTAAAAAAAAAAAACGTTTTACTGACGTCATTAAAGCAGGAAATAGAGGGCTGTAGTCCAAACCGGCCGTTCGTTGTAGGCTTTGAAAGAGGAATTCTGTTAAAGAAAATATATCGCCTGGTAGTAAACTTTGAGCTTTGTCATTGTACAGGTATTATTTACAGTAACATTACACACTAACTAGGGTTTAAAAAATGGGATCAGGAAGAACGTGACCTTTAACCTGTTTTGCTTAATTGTTAACCTGCAGAATATATCTTTTTTTTTTTATTTAAGGAAACATTATTACTTTGAATCACAAAGTTTTAAATTAAAATATTTTCTGTGCAGGATTTGCCATCAACTATTCAACCCAAAGGACGACAGGTAAGATTGAATTCATCTCAGAGCTGATGGTGTATACTTTACACAATATATTTATTGAGTAACCTGAGTGTGTGTGCGCATTTGTGTGTATGTGTTTATTTGTGGTGGTATTATGTGTGTGTTTTATTCTCTCACATGTTTCATCTAAAGGTTTGTTCACACCAAACAAATCACAGATTAAACTAATACTACAAATATTTACACAACTAAATAATAAAGTGAATTGTGCTCCAGTCACTCATTAACTTCAATCTAAAACACAAGACTTCAGCAGTCAGTTTCAGGTTTTTCTGGACTGATTTTAGATCAGATCTATAGTATAGTACAGTGCTTGACTTACATGAGGAAGAGGTTTTGTCGCTGTGTCAGGTGTGAATAAATATTTAACACTGCTGTTAATGCTGTTCAGCTTATAGATATCTCTGTGTGTGTGTGTTTGTGTGTGTGATGCTTTTAAACCTGTAGATCTCCAGCACAGCAGTCAAGGATAAAATCTTTCAGAAGGTGAGTGACTAGTTTTATAATTGTTTTTTTTTCCATTTAAACTCCAGATGTTTTTTGTCATTTTCCTGCCGTACGTCTCTGTATGTGAGACTCTTGCTTCTATATTTTTAATATCAGTCAATAATCTGAGCATTTTACGGTCACATGTTGTTTTTAGATATACGTACGAGCGCAGTTTGAGTACGAGCCCGCTAAAGACGACCTCATTCCCTGTAAAGAGGCGGGGATTCGCTTTCGAGTGGGTGACATCATTCAGATCATCAGTAAGGACGATCACAACTGGTGGCAGGGTAAACTGGAGAACACGAAGAACGGCACGGCGGGTTTGATCCCCTCACCTGAGCTACAGGAGTGGTGAGAGACATCAGATTAATGTCACTTTCAATGAGAGATCTTATCAGTCTTCAGCTGGATCTAATCTGTGTCTGTGTGTGTGTGTGTGTGTGTTTGTGTGTGTTCATCAGGCGCGTTGCGTGTATAGCGATGGAGAAAACTAAACAGGAGCAGCAGGCCAGCTGTACGTGGTTTGGCAAAAAGAAGAAACAGTACAAGGACAAATATTTAGCCAAACACAACGCAGGTAACCAGCAGCACACAGATTTACGAGTGATTTATCTCCATTAAACATCTGCTGAATGAGTAACACAGTGAACAGTGCTTTATGTCCTCATGACCGCACCCACACGCCACATTTCCACTGGAACACCTGTCAATCACACAAGCCACGCCCCTTACATTTTATTTCTTTTGTGCAGACATATTTTGGAACCTTGTGCGTTTTCTTCCTTGGTTCGTTTCGTTTAGGCATATGTGAACACGGCAATCGCGCTCGGATTCGCATCAAAACAACCGCTCCGATTTTAAACAAACTCTGGAGCGGAAAGCAATCCGACCCAACGGACCAATGAACAGGCTCTTATTGCTTTATTAACCATGAGCTCACGTCAACACCATTGAAAACCAAAGCGCACCTGTTCCTTGTGAAAAGCTGATGTCTGTCAATCCTGATGGACAACTTTAGATAAACAGATGCGCTCTGACCAATCAAAGAAGAGTTTTCTCACGCGTGACTCTGGTTCGTTTGGAAATTAGTGATAGACCGATATATCCGCCAGCCAATATATCGGGACGATTTTTGTGAGTTTTATGTGTATCGGCCGTAGGGCTGGGCAAAAAAAAAAAAAAACGATTTTTCGATTAATCGTTTTTTTTTTAAACGTGGTCGATTCAGAATCGATTCTCAAATAGCAGAATCGATTTTTTTCTTTCATATTTATTTCTGCAAACATTGAACGAAAGATTAACATTAATCAAATTACTAGTCTTCTTCACTAGATGTCACCCTCTTTTTTTGCCTAGCGCATGTTACCAAGGAGCAAGAGGCAAGCCTGTCATTCATTCATTCAGTGCTTAAAATGGCGGTTTCAGGTGCTTTGTCGATTTTATTAATTACCCACTTGTAACATGCTGTTCACTGTTCTTTTTATTAATCTAGTATTTGTATTAAATCTATATTCATTGAGTTGAATAGAGTATAAAAACCGGTCCGAGAACCAGAATCGAAAATTGAATCGAGAATCGAAATCGAATCGATTTGGTAGCTTGTGAATCGAAATTGAAACGATCTGGAAAATCTGAATCGATACTCAGCCCTAATCGGCCGATACGTGGCTGCCGTGTTTGCCGATTTTTTCCGACATTATTTACAGACAGAGTGCTGGAAGTGATTGCAGGTCATGTGACTATAAACAACCAACCTTTCCATGACAAAATTGAAAGCTCAGCCTAACAGCTGATCATAGCTGGACAAAGCTGGGGTTTTTTCTCATCTCTATATATATATTTGTAGTAGTAAAGTGCGAGAAATCAATAACTTTTGCTGATAGTTCCTCGTCATTGTGGAGAGTGCAGTTCGTGGTTCCATAGCACCCTCACCTGTTTTTACTATTTGTTAAATATAGGTTTTTTTTTTAAGTTCAATAAATGTTTAAATTAAAACTTGTAACAGTTGGCATCATCATTGTGTCATTTTTATGATGTAAATTGAGTGAGCAAAAGCAGTATCGGCTCCAAAGAATCGGCATTGGCACCCCCCCCCCCCATATCGGTCGATCCCTATAGGAAATATTGCCTTGTGAACGCAAACTGAACCAACATGAAAGTGCAGCATTGTAGCGCTTTAACCCCCGGTTTCAGAACAAAGCAATGGATCTACAGGTCTGAAAACACCCTTACACTACATATAGCTCAGATGATGAAGATTTGTATAAATGTTATTTTATATCTAATCACCTTGAATAAATGTCAGTCTTTCACATTGATCTCTTGCTTTTTTCAGGATTACTTTATTTTGACTGTTCTGTAGTCAGTTTAAGATGTCAATATTAAGTATATGCTATATAAATAGACTTCAGTGTGGGCGGAGCTTCTCAATGACATAAACACAAATATCAATATTAGTTTGACTTTGGGTGTTTTGAGTTTGTTTCTTTAATGAATGTACTTCTTCACGTCTGAGATGTGTTGATGGGATGTGTCAAATGTGAGTGTGTGTGTGGCTGTTTCAGTTGTGTTGTGTTGTATTGTAATGTGTGTTTAACTGACCCTGTCCATTTTACACGCTGTCTCACCCTAACGGCTCCCCCGCATGTAAGTAACTAATCGTGTCAATCTTCTTTTGCTTTCTGTCTTGAGTAACAGTTGTTTGTTTTTTTCTATTTGTCACCAGCAGTGATCATCTGAGTCAGGTTCTCTTATATGAATGTTTCTCATTAGATCGATGGATAAATGATTGACAGACAGACGTGTGTCTCTTTTATTTAAAACAGTGAAGTGCTGATCATTTCCAAGAAAAGAGTCTGATTGATTTACTTTACTGCAGACTTTTTTAAAACTGAGGAAAGCTAAGTCTTTATCAGACCCGAGACATACAAATGAAACACAGCACCTGATCGGGAGGCTTTATAGCGATCATTTACATCTAGTTTTAGCTTCTCGTCTCTCATGCTGCTCTCATTTTTGTTTTGTTTTTAAGCCTTTGACCAACTAGATCTGGTCACATACGAGGAGGTGGTGAAGTTACCTGCGTTCAAGAGGAAAACTCTAGTGCTGCTGGGTATGAAACGCTTCTTTATCTTGTTTATGATGACCCTGTTCATGGTGAACTGACCCGATGTTTGCCGCAGGTGCTCACGGGGTCGGCAGGAGACACATCAAGAACACGCTGATCGCAAAACATCCGGACAGATTTGCGTATCCTATTCCACGTAAGAAAGGCAGACAAGAGTGAATTAATCAAACATGAACGACATGGAAATGACTTTTTGTCTCTTTCCACAACCGTCAATCAGACACGACCAGACCGCCCAAGAAGGACGAGGAGAACGGGAAGAACTATTACTTTGTGACGCACGAGCAGATGATGCAGGACATCTCTAATAACGATTATCTGGAGTACGGCAGCCACGAGGACGCCATGTACGGCACGCGCCTCGAGACCATCCGCAAGATCCACGAGCAGGGTATGATCGCCATCCTGGACGTGGAGCCTCAGGTACTCTGAATCTCTTCTGACAGAAGCCGCATTGTGTTATTTGTGACCTGTTCTGATACGAGTTTATGTTTGTGCGTTCTTAAAGGCGTTGAAGGTGTTGCGGACGGCCGAATTCGCGCCGCACGTGGTGTTCATCGCCGCACCAACTATCACACCTGCTATGAATGAGGTGAGGACGTCCTGACCGCCTCCGTGTCTGCCACGATCCTTTTAGATTTAACCATCGTCCGACTTGAATGTTTCTCTTTGCATGTCTCTCCTGTCACTCAAACTGCATGTCTGCTTCTGTGCAACGCTTTTTGTTTTTGCCGTTTCTGTGTGCTGTGCTCAGCTGCCGAGATGGTGCAGGAATTTGCCCGTGAGTACAGAAACGCCCCGAGTCATCCTGTGAAACGTCACCTTTTATATTCAATTGATATTCAGCTTGTATTTAAGTCAGTCACCTATTACAGTAATCCTACAACGCTGAATTGATCTGTTCCTCTTTCTAACTGGCAGTGATTGTTGTTTTAGATGCTGACATCTGATATACTGTATGATGATCATGAGAAACCTCAAACCATCAGAAAAAGCGAAGAGTTAACTTTGTATCTCAAAGCTAAATGACTCATATTGATCTCTAATTCTGATCATCCAGATGTCTGCTTGTCTTCATCCTTAAGCATCAACACTTTGATCTGCCCTGCTTGTTTTGATGAGCTTTGATGCCTCTGATTAAGTGTTGTGAAGGGGAAATCAAACTTTATTTCAAATCAAATAGCAGATTTTTGCGTTCGGTGAATTTGATGAAAGCAGATGTGTGCTCGTTTCAAGGATGGACTCAGTAGGTGTATTTAAAATGATGTCTTTCTGTGATGGTTGTGTTTCAGTCTAGATTAAGATCATGTGTCTTCTCTATTCAGTTTGATTTATAAAGCCCAGGGATCTCCAACCCTGAGATCTGCCTTGCTTTATATTTTAGTTCAACCCCGCTCTCTGTGTGTTCACACCAGACGCCAATCAAGTGGATAAATTACGCTATTCACTCGTAGTTGGACGCTTGAACATAGAATAAGCTCCAGGGTTTCCCGCAGAAAATGTATTAGTTAAGGTGGTAGGGTTGTGCAGGTGTGCGGGCCGGGGGCATGGCAATCAAAGGGGCGTACACGTCATGATGAAAAAAAATATATATATTTATTTAAACACTCAAATAAAACTCAATTTTGAAGAAACTATGACAGAAAATGAACACATACTAGATTAGTAATGAATTAAATGTTTTATCAACAGGCTAGTTATCCTCCAGACAGTGACAGACCATGTCTTTCTCTCATTTTGGCCATGTGGCGTTTGGTGGAATTTTTTTTGGAAGACCTAATTAAGGTGGTAGGGTATCCCAGCTTAGGTGGGCCGCCCGAACTGAAAAGTGCTGCGGGAAACCCTGAGCTCAATTTACCGGCTTTAGCTAGCTTGAGTCTCAATACATATAACTTATCAGATTGTCCAACCTCCTCACTCACTTTCTTCCAAGCAAGATCTATTTTATTCCTGTTCCTATAAAAGTACGAAGATGTGTCGTAGAGCTCCAGGTGTCCACATACAGCGACGATGATTTTGTCCTTCATTGTTGTTTTGTATTTCTTCCTCTGCTCGCTCTGTCGTAATCACGTCACTACTAAAGCAAGCTCCTGATTGGTTAACGTGGCGTGAATATCTGCCAAAGTTCACATTTCTCAACATGTGAATCACACGTTGCTCGCATCAAGTGCCTGAAATGCTCAATTTGTGTGTGTATAGCCTCATTCATGCCACCTTATCCACGCAAATTGTGCCGTAGGATGTCTATCGCATCTTTGCATTGACTTTACATGTACATCACTGGTGCTTATCACATCATTCGCGTCTGGTGTGAACGCACCATAACACATCTGCCTGTGATTCGACTGAGTTGGTTTAGCTGTGATTGATCGAGGGTTCATCTGTGCAGGACGGTTGGAGACTCCTGACTGACGTGGCTCTTTTTCCTTCAGTGCATCTTTACGGTCTTTCGTTCGGCTCGTGTCTCACCGATGTTCGCATTTGTTTGTTTCAGGACGAGTCTCTCCAGCGGCTGCAGAAAGAGTCGGAGGGGCTTCAGCGTTCCTACACGCATTATTTTGATCAGACCATTATCAATAATGAGATCGATGACACCATCCGCCTGCTGGAGGAGGCCATCGACGTGGTGTCCAGCACCGCTCAGTGGGTCCCCGTGTCCTGGGTGTATTAGCGGATGTGCCGCCCCGTAATCGCTCCTCGTTAACCTGCGCGTCTGCGCAGACTGACCCGCAGCTGGAACTATCGTTACGCAGTGCTGTATAAATCTATACATATATAAATATCTATAAATATGAATATTTAAGTCATAGATATGTCCTGTACTCACACCGAGGGGGGGTCGATGACCTTTTATACTGTTTTCTTTTTAAACGTACGAGACGGCGTCTCAAAGCAATGACGAGCACAGTGATGAGACTCCCCATTCGGTCTAAACTGAGTCTGTGGGCGTGGTTACGGTGACACGCCCACCAGCAGTCGATAAAAGCACAGCTGATCATGCCACAGTCCCAATCCCTCCCACCGTTTGCACGGACCGCGAGAGACGGCTCTGTTTACAGGTTTGCACAAAGAGCTGCAGAGAGGCCGAAGCAGATGTGCTCGTCACCGGCAGATAAAAATAATCCCGCACGAGATAAGCAAGGAAATAACGGACATGTGTCGCACTATGGGTCAACCTCTGAATGGACCACTTTTACTTCTTACCCTGTATAGTGATGTGTTTGTAAATTGTCCTGGGTTTGATTTCTTGTGCAGAATGAGGATGATGATGATAGTCATTCTTAGATCGATAGTTTCAGAAAATGTGCTGTCTTAAGAGTCTTACTGTTTTACTCTGGAAAACCGAGGGGGTTTTATTGTGTGTAAATGTTTCAATGGTGCATACATTTTGCGATTGAAATGAAGTTGTGTGCGTGCGTGTGTGTGTGTGTGTGCGTGCGTGTTTGTGTGTGCATAAACACAATTGAACAGACTGTGTGAAGTCTTCAATTCATATTACCCTGTGTAAATTCCCTCCTCGAATGACAAAACTGTTTTTTTTATCTATTTCCTTTAATGTGTTGAGAAAGTAAATTGCTTTTGAAACCATACATGTTGCTTTATGTGAGTAAATATGATGGTGGTGATGGGGGGCTTTTAAAATGCAGTTTGTGTTTCCTCCGTTAGGTGGTGCTGTGTCTGTCGTATCCGATTTAAGATACAAGATCGTCACATTTATTGATATGAAGGCAAAAAAATCTGTCACGCTTGGTATGACTAACAGGATTACATTTTGAGCAGTGTGTTTACATCAAACACCTCTTTGTCACATGGCTCAGTATTTAAAAGTTTTGGTCGATGAGCATAAAGCAAGGTTGGGCTTTTTTAAAAGGCCGTATAGTAAATATTTTGAGAGCTTCGCTGATTCTCCCTTTAGCAGACCAAATGTTTCTACATTAAATGTGTTTGTCACGTGATGATTTATTAATTAACAAAACACACAAGTATTTCAAGGGGAGGTTGTTAATAGGGCCGCACGATATATCGGGGAAATGATCTTTGCTGTGCTAACAGTATGCACGATATCTTGGAGAGTTGCGATAGCTGTCTATCGCTTGTGTGTTGCATGCTTAGATTGACCAAATTAAACCAATCAGAAGAGACCTTACTAAATTCCCCGCCAAGTAGGTCTTATACTGTTATACTATTGGCTAGACCACAGGCGCAAAGATGAACCTAGCGGCTCAAAGCAGAAAGCGGAAAATAAAGTTTTTTTTAGCCTGAATTAAATGTAATTACATCAGAAGAATATGTCTTACCTGTTTAATTCAGTATGATAATTACATATCTAAATGATATTTAATAAAAATAGCATTTCTTCAAAAAAAAAGATAACACCATCGCCAAATTCATCAGTAGTATCACATATTTTCTCAATATCATGCAGTCATAGTTGTTAATCAGTTTGAGCTTCTTTGGTGTTAATAAAACAACAGGTGCACTAGATGGGCAACCATGAGAAGAACCCAAAATCACCAATGGTTTTATAGCTGGAGGCCACTGACCTTTTTCCCCTTCTCAACTTTTCTGACCGTTTTACAGTCGTCTATGGTCGGTGTCACTACTGGTAGCATGAGGTGGTGATACCTGAACCCTACAGAGGTTTGTTGTGTCTCCCAGCACGGCCTCAAGAGCATGAAGGAGATTTCATGAGATGGGCAGTTACTCTGGGAGAGCTGGACAGGGCCATCAGCAGGACCGGTAACAGATTGAGCCCTCCAAAATCACCTCCAGCAGGTCACTGGTATGAATGTCTCTGACCAGACTTCATGAGGGTCTTCTAAGGTCCCGACGGCCTCTAATGGGCCCTGTGCTTACTGCCCGGTACCGTGGAGCGTGATTGGTCATTGACCCCCACTGGTGCCATGTGCTTTTCACAGATGAAAGCAAGTTCACACGTGAAAGGGTCCGGAGAAGCAGTGGAGGTGGTGGTCAGTGATGGTCTGGGGAGGATAGAGGGACACACAGACTCGACAATGGCACCCTGACTGCCAAGTAAAGGGATAAAATCCTTGGACCCATTGTCAGACCGTACGCCGTACAATGCCAGGCCTATTCAGGCAGGTTCTGAAGGGTTAAGGAAAGGACATCACTGAATGACCCCACGCTCGCCTGACCTCGAACATCTCTGGGATATTATGTTTCATCTCAGAGTGTCCAGGAGCTCAGTGATGCCCTGGTCCAGATCTGAGAGGAAACCATCCGTTGTCTCATTAGGAGCATACCTCGATGTTATCAGGCATGCATACAAGCACATGGGGACCAAACATAAACTACTGAGTCATCTTTTTTAGCTAAATGGACTGGCCTGCTGCATCATTCATGTCTTTGAATTCAGTCCCTGATAGCTTGATATTTTTCATGACCAACAAACGATTTGACCTCATTTTGTTCCTTACACATTACCCAGTCCATATCAGTATAAATATCCAGCATGAAATTTATCCACATTGAGATCTGATGTGTTATTTTAAGAGTGTATTAGCATGCAAGACTGCATTGGCCTAACCCTACACAACTCAAAACAGACAATTACAAATATTTTGTAAGATAATCCCTTATGGATCCAGTAAGACATTGTTGTGGTTTTGTAAACTAAACTAAACTAAACTATGAAATCTAGTGTAGTACTTACAAATGCATTATTTGTTTTTTCCTCATTATTTCAAAGGGCCCTAACCTGAAGCACAATAAAAGCTAAAAGACAGAAAATCACATTCACTCATATCCATTTAATGATGATGTAACTTCTGCCACCTGCTGGAGAATCCGTGACGGAGTCATAAAACAGTTATGACGTCAGAGAGTCCTGTAGAGCCGGAGGGGTTTTCAAACTGTATGATGACTAGGACCTGAATGACCCCCTTCCTAAAATATGTGTATTAACATTAAAACTGTGTCAGATAAGTAGGTATTGAGAAATTATAGATATAATAATAATAATAGTTTATTTATTTATAAAGCACAATGCTGTATAAAGAATGAGTCAATAGCATGTTGTAGTACATTACACATACATTTATAAAAGAAAAGAACAATATAAAAATACAAATAAATAAGATATACAATGTTAAAATAAGAAATGTAATACAGAGGCCGTTTTCAAATAGAGGAAAGATGTAGACTGATATTAAACTTTTAGATAATAAAGTCAAGGAGCCGAGAAGTTCAGTTTTAAACCTGAGATCAGTGAGAAGAAGCTGAACCTAAGGGATCTATCTAGTAGAGTTAAAAGAGCTGCGAGATAGGAAAGTGCCAACCCATTTTATGATTGAAAACAATGACTAACATTTTATACTCGATTAAGACTTTACTGGTATTCAACTACTGGACTGTATGAGAGAATCAATAAAGTGTAAAGTTAGAACAGAAGATGGCAGTAATGCAACAAACTGCTGTAAAACCCCAAAGAAGAAGTCACTGGTGTTTATATACAGACAAATCAATGACATCTTTTAAGATCTGTCAGTAGAAGTTATTTTTTAGTCTAGGATTAACCTCAAGCCTTGTCTGTGAAACCAGGGGCAAAAGTCACAAACACACTGCAGGACAAACATCGCGATTTAATGTCGGACAACGCGCCACTTCATTAAAACACAACATGTTTAAATAATATGACCAATCACCCGTGTGTTAGACTGAAGCTGGACGGGTGTCGTGGAGGGGGGCGGCTGGTGGTGACGCAGAAAAAACACCCGAAAAAAGATCTCGGATATAGTGTATAGTCCCGTATCAACCGTGGACAGTAATAACACGCAGCGGATGCGCGAGCTGTGGGTAAGTTAAGTGTTGTCGGTAAACGAGCTGTCACTAGTTAAGCTCTTCAGTGAAAAAAGAACACGAGCCTCGATGACACTAAAAACATCCCGCGTTGTGGATCTGACAGCAGGTTCAATGAAACCGGGTTGTGTGATACCGGAGCAAAATGTCTGCCTGTCACAGAGGCTCAGATCCGAGCTGCGGTCCACCGACTGTACGCGGTGTTTCAAGCTCTCGTGTGCGGTAAGACTGCAAGGGACTGATCGGATTTGCGTCCGAGCTCGCGAGGTCGTTTATCGCGCTGAGTGTCGCGCCATTAATAAGCTGGTGCTATGTTTAGTACATTAGCAGCCTAACAGGCCTCAAATCACACACTCGCCAAAAAATAAACATTCAATCGATGAACACTTTTATATACAGAGAGAGAAAGAACACGTGTGTGCAGGTGTTGTCAGTGTTTGTTTTATTTCTCTGCAGAAATCTGAACATTCATGTTCGTTGAGTGGCTGTGCTAATGCTAATGCTAACTGCAGCGGTGTAATAACGGGGACGTTAATCGACATTTTAGTTTTAAATCGAGTCTGTGTAACAGTTTTAAACAAATATATGATATATGTCCATATTGTAGTTACTGTCATGTGAGTTTGAAGTTTGTGTGTCTGTAAACGTTGATGTTTATGAATGATACCGTCTGTATAAATTTGTGTGTCTGTCTTTATAAAAAGTCTCGTGAGTTTGCTTTGTTTTGATCTCTGACAGACAGCTGTCACTCCAGAGACGTCTGATGTTATTATAGCGGAATAACACGCGACATGTTTGTGTTGTAATCACAGCATTACTGTCGCGTTATGAAGGTTAAATGTTTCTGACAGTCAGTTGTGAGTATGAATGTTGTTGTTGTTGTCACACTGACAGAATTGTGTTTCTCTCTATCCTGATGTTTCTTGTTGTTTTACTGAATGACTGGAGTGAAGGGGTTTTAATGACAGACAGACAGACAGACAGATGTTGTGCTTTTGTCACTTTTCACACCTGACACTGAATGAGCTGCAGATGTGTTGGGGTGAAGAACTGGGCCGTTTTAACCCTTCTTGTAAATCAATGCGCTTAACTTTAGGGCTGCACGATTAATCGGGTTGAGTTATCATGGCCATCTCATCAGTAAAGGTCTGGTCAGAGTTAGGGATGCACCGATATCGATACTAGTATCGGGTATCGGCCTCGATACCACATTTTCTAAAGTACTCGTTAAAAGTCCCCCGATACCTGGAATCGATACCACGGTCTGAGAAATGTCTATGTTTGAGCGGCGTGTAAGGGGTTAATGCCTCTTGTGTTGTCCAAAGAGGCAGAGTTTACAACAAACTGGAAAACTAGTCCTTTGTTTTTTTGTTAAATTATATGACTAAAGCTGTTACCTGTAAATTTAAATCATGTTTTTTAATTAAGTACTTGGTATCGGTATCGGCAAGTACTGAAATGCAAGTACTCGTACTCGTACTCGTATTCCAAAAAAGTGGTATCGGTGCATCCCTAGTCAGAGTCACACTACCCTTCTGACAGTGTCAGAAATTCAACATGATTAACACAGAGTGTTTGTGCTGCTTTAACCTGTGTACCAGTATTTGTTTACCATTACGCATGCTGATGATGTTGTGCTAACGTGTATCGCAGCCGTCACATCCTAAGATCTAATAGGTGTCATAACTGTACAGTCGTACCCAAGTTTAAACGTTTCATGTCACACAGTGTGATGACAAAAATCCTGCAGTGTATACACTGAGCTTAAGCGACGAGACACACATTATAAATAAACCCGATTAATCGTGCAGCCCTACTTAACTTCTTCATACATCATGAGTGACACTGAATTACATCAGTTTCTGATTTAACCCGATTATTAAACTAAAGGAGGAGTGAAGGAGAACTCGGTTAAACACGTGTTTCTCTCTCTTTCTCAATGTGTGTGATCTGTTTTGAGTTTTGGGTTTGATCTGAACATTCATATATGTTCACTCTATATAAACCCAATGTTGTAACGCTGTGATCTTTGAATGGATCGACTGATGGAGAACCCTACAGTCAAGTACTTCCGTTAACAGACAGAAAATCTGCCCTGAACGATCATTGTTTTTTATTTTGTGTATGGATGGGAGAGAGAAGTTGTACAATCAGGGTCCGTTCTGCTAAAGTACCACCTCTGCTTAAATCAGGGGTGTCAAACTCAGTTCCTGGAGGGCCGCTGTCCTACACACCTGTTTAGAAGTTTCTAGTAATCCTGAAGACCTTGATTAATCGCATCAGGTGTTTTTGATTAGGGCTGGATCTAAACTCTACAGGGACACCGGCCCTCCACGAATTGAGTTTGACATTCCTGACTTAAAATGAGCAGTTGCACATCTGATCTAGGACCAGTTCTGCACTGTAGTAGCACTATGTATAAATAAATGTATGAATGATCCAAGTGAATTTTACTTCATCTTGCTGTCTGTATTTTGCATTTCTTGCAGGTAATGCGATGATCTCTACGGTCCAGTGAGAGCTCCAGGTGCCTCGTATCTGCCCCGCCGCCCTGCAAGCAGTAACTTTCCGCTTGGCCCCCGCCACCTAAACGGACGAGATCACAAAGATTTGCTCCGTCCCAAGCATGACGGCCACCACCCGTGGGTCCCCCGTGGGGGGCAATGAGAGCCAGGGGCAGAGCCAAACGCCGGACAGCCAGAACCAAACCCTATTAACCCAGAACCAGGTCTGCGTGATTGATGGTTTGACATCCTGTCGCTCTGTGTGTTTGGATCTGATCTGTGATCATTGCCGTTGTCTCTTCTGTGTGCGTTTAGACTCCTTCGACAAACTCCTCTAATGAGACGTCACCTGTCAGTGCACCTGAGGAACAGGGTCAGGGTGATGCCCCGCCCACACAGGAAGAGGTGGAGCCTGCCTTTCCCCACACAGACCTGGCCAAGCTAGACGACATGATCAACCGGTCAGTTTCAACAAACTTTATCCAGGTGTCCTGTACGATTCATTGTGAAGTGTGCGATTGTTGTCATCTTTCTGTCTTCTGCTCTGATTTGTGGTTGGTTCAGGCCGCGCTGGGTGGTTCCGGTTCTGCCAAAAGGAGAGCTGGAGGTTCTGCTTGAAGCTGCTATAGATCTCAGTAAAAAAGGTTATCAAGTTATATATGTGATCATCTGTCAGACGCCGTGTTATTTAAGGGATCAGGGGCTCGTTTCAGAAAGGAGGTTAAGAGAAAACTCTGAGTATGTTAACCCTGAAATGAGGGAAACTCTTGAGTTTTCTGTTTCTGAATGAGAGGTAGGTTAAACTCGAGATGGTGAGATAAGTCTAGTCTGTTTCAGAAGGAGAGGTAACTTATACACAGGGTACCTTAACTCAATGAGTAGAGGTGTTTAACTATCTCATTAACCCATTTGGTAAATTCAGTCAATGAGCACATTTGTATTACATACACTGTAAAAAAATCGCTTTAAGTTATAATCAAATTGCAAGTGCAAGTCAATTGAAAGTACTACTTTATATATTTTATATATTACACTAAAATTTAAACAAACAAAGGAAAACAGTGAGTTGAAATGAATTGATATACTGATGATGATGTTGCATTTATTTGTATTTGAGAGTTACATTTATGTCAGAATGATTTTTTTGTCATATCCACACATGCATTTATTAGGGCAGCATAATTTTTCTTTGCATTAATTTTTGATATATTTCAATACTTCTCAACCTTTGTGTCCATGCTCTTAAATCCAAACAGTTGCCTAGGAGTGGTATACGCAGAGGTCAGGGAAGACGTACTCTCAGCGACCTGAGTTCAAGTACCGGATTAGCATATTACAATTTTATTAATGTCAACCATTTGTTAACTATGGTAGCCTTTAAGTCTTCTTCTTTATTTAATTTGTTTTATCAAAGTTTTTATTGTTGGAGACTTTCACTGTACTTGCCAAAATACAGATAATACAATTTTCCCATTTTCCTTTCCCAAATTGCCCTCCCATATTCCCAGGCGACCAAACCCACCACATCTCTCAGTGGTTAAATAAAACTATATATTTATATATATATTTATAAGTAAAATAATTTCTAGGTAGTGCAAGATAAAAGGCATATACAACTGTATGCATAAAGAAAGAAATTGAGCAGTCCTAGACCACCAGGACAAGGTTAAGGGTTACAGCTACTTCTAACCAGGCTGAAATTGTCTTTTGAGAAGCACCATGTAGTTGTTTATTTAATTTTTAGTTGCTGTCATGGTCATTTTGTCCATGGGATTGCATGAAAATTAATATAAAGTTTAATAACTTACAGTCCTAAGTTTCTTTATTTCTGATATTTTAACTGTGATAAAAAATGAAATGTATGCATTTACTCAAGTAGCAATTTCAAAACTCTTTTCTTTATAATATATGCTCATAGTTGCTGTTCACTTGCAGCAACACTTTCAGGTTTAATAATGAAAAGTATCCGGACCTCTTTGTCAGGGGTTTGTTGCCATGGTGAATCCTAATATTTGAGCTCCATTGATGACGGCTTTTCAAAGTGGTTGTGAACACGCTTAACTCAGTCAGCCTACCTAGAGTCGATTGAACTAACCCAGATCAGCTGTTGTGAAACTGAAAACTCAAGAGTTTCCTATATCTCAGAGTAAATCAAGTCAGAGTTTGTTAAACCTCCTTACTGAAACGGGCCCCAGATCTTTACACAATCTCTTGTTGTTGTTGTTGTTGTTGTTGTATTGTGTAGGGCTTGATGTGAGATGTGAGGCATGTCAGAGGTTCTTCCGTGACGGCCTGACGATCTCCTTCACAAAAATCCTGACAGATGAGGCTGTGAGCGGCTGGAAGTTTGAGATTCACGTGAGCGCTGTGTCGTGCTTTTCATTTATGGTGGTGGGATTAAAGGCTTCTTTCTCATGGTCTTTTGTTTCGGCTCTTTCAGAGGTGCATCATTAACAACACTCACCGGCTCATCGAGCTCTGCGTGGTCAAACTGGCTCAGGATTGGTTTCCTCTGCTTGAACTGCTCGCCATTGCAACAAACCCGCACTGCAAATTCCACATCTATAACGGCACGCGTCCGTCTGAGAGCGTCCCTGCCGGCACCCAGCTTGCAGATGATGAGCTGTTCGCCCGCTCGCCTGACCCTCGATCGCCTAAGGTACTCTCTAAAACTCTGGTATGTGCCGGAGGGGTGCAGTAGGGTACGGTCATCGTTTCAGATGGGCTACTCTCATGGGCTGTGTGTCTGAACTGAAGCTTAAATGCTTAGATATGGCACAGTTTACCCCTGCTGCGTACAAACCTGATATCTCAATGTATTTAACACAGAACGTGACGCAGGACGTACTTTGTTGAGGAATTAAAAATGTTCTGCTTTTGTACTTTGATTTGATGCCTGAAGGTATTGATGTTGATAAGTAACTAAGTCAGAACTTGACACATACTGTACATATAACTCTCATCACAAAACCTGGCAAAAGTCATTTTTGGTGATTTACTCTTTTTAAAAATAAAATCATCCTACACAACATAAAGACAATTCTGTGAAACTATAAAGAGCTCAAATACAAAATCCTCTAAGTGTGTTTCTGTTGCAGTTAGCCTTTAGCGGCTTTTGCATCTAAGCTCCTCATATAATTTTGATATCTTTTATATTGGCTGTGTGAGATCATGTCAAAGCTTTGATGCTCCTGATCTCTCCATTAGATTCTGAGACTTTGGTCTGGATTTAAAAGAAAGAGGGAAATATTGAGCAAAATGATAGCGTGGCCGGACTGGATTGTATTTGACTGAATGCGTGACCGTGTTTTCTTCCCATATATATTATCTTTATTTATATTATTGTATTTTATGGATTTGGCTTACAGTGCATTACAAGCTATACATTTTTTTTTATATCAGTATGTGATGTGGGGACCTTTTGCGCTGCAAACACAATGCTCTACCACTGAGCTATACAGGAACGCTGCCATGTAGCTGCCAGTGCTTTATTTGTTTGTTTCATTTATCTCATCGATGTATATTTCTGTGCTCAGGGTTGGCTGGTGGACCTCATTAATAAATTTGGAACATTGAACGGGTTTGAGATTTTACACAATCGCTTCATGAGCAGCCAGGCTCTCAACGTGCAGATAATCGCAGCTCTTATCAAGTATGTACTCCTGCATTCAGACGCACACTTACTATCTGTTTCATTCAATCATTAGACATTTAGCTGCTGTTTCATTACCTAAAGGAATCAGACGTTCGCTCGACTAAAACATAAAGACTTTAGACATTACTGCCTGGAGTGTGCGTTAGCTTTCATTTCATTTTTTTGAATGAATTAAAAAACATTTTAATTCCAACCAATTACTCTTCACTTCTTAAACAGAAAATGAAAGATTTCAATCCAAGAAGCATTTGAGCCACACAAAATTTCTTTCCTTAATTTGTATTCCAGACCTTTTGGGCAGTGTTATGAGTTTTTGACTTTACATACGGTGAAGAAGTTTTTCTTGCCTATAATCGAGATGGTGCCGCAGTTTCTGGAGAACCTCACAGATGAGGAGCTGAAGAAAGAGGCAAAAAACGAAGCTAAAAATGATGCATTATCCATGATTATAAAGTCACTGAAGAATCTGGCATCCAGAGTTCCTGGTCAAGAGGAAACGGTCAAAAACTTGGAAATATTTAGGTTAAAAATGATCCTGAGGTAAGCTGTGTGATGTTTATCTCATTGTGTCACCTGACATGAACGCTTTCTATTGGTCCGCTTTATTGGTTATCGTTGAGAACTCTTTACGGTCTGATGATCTGATGTCTTGGCTGCTTCACAGGTTATTGCAAATCTCCTCGTTTAATGGGAAAATGAATGCGCTAAACGAGGTAAACAAAGTAATCTCCAGCGTATCTTATTACACACATCGACATGGCAATCCTGAAGAAGAAGAATGGCTGACTGCGGAGCGTATGGCTGTAAGCGCACCAATCACTTAAACCTCACAGAAACCTCTTATAAAGGTCATCTGTGTTTATGTGATAGATTTGTTTTTAAATATAGAAGAGAGAGTCATCTATATAACCTAATCTAGTTAGAGAGTCGGGCTTGTAAGGGGAGAGTTGCTGGTTTGAGTCTAACCATTGAGAAAGTCAACTGTAGTTGCGTTTCCATTTACAAAAACTTCAATGGAAAGAGTTTATTTGCACATAATTATTATTAAAAGATGAAGCGGTATGAACTCAAACCTCCCGGAAACACCTCAATACATCTCTGCCCACAAGTATTAAAGGCTTAACTTGGGATTAATTTTTGGATAAAACTCTTATGTCTCCAGTTAAAAATAATGCCTATTGTGGTGGATGTGATATTAGTAAACCTATCAACATCAGTGGATGTGAAGTGGAATGACTTATCGCGAGAGGAAAAAGTTTCAGTCGATATTCAGTTGAAACGCCGTCATTACGCAATAATCTTTTGACGGCATTTAGAGAATAATGCTAACGTTTTGCACAAATGGAAACGCAGCTCTTATGTGTTGAGTAAATGCAGAGGTTATATTCTGAGATAGATTGGTCATCCTTACGTCTTATTATTCGTGTCAGGAGTGGATTCAGCAGAACAACATTCTGTCCATTGTCCTGAGAGACAGTCTTCATCAGCCACAATACGTGGAGAAGCTGGAGAAGATCCTGCGCTTTGTTATCAAAGAGAAAGCTCTCACCCTGCAGGACCTGGACAACATCTGGGCGGCACAGGTACTCAACTTCATTCATACCAGAGCCAGACAGACACGGACTAAAAACACTTTCTCAGTTTTGTCTACGTTTATCTTCCTCAGGCTGGTAAACATGAAGCGATTGTAAAGAATGTTCACGATCTTTTGGCCAAACTAGCGTGGGATTTCTCTCCTGAGCAACTTGACCGCCTGTTCGACTGCTTCAAGGTTCGTATGCTATTATTATGATGTAGTGATTATTAGGGTCTTTCTGGTCAGGTCCTACAGAGTAATATTTCATCCCTGGTCAAACACGCTGATCGAGGTCCTCTGGACGACTGGTGTTTTTGATTTTGGGTCGTTACTAAACCTCTGATGGACCGCAGTTGGCCACCGGCTCTGTTATATGAACCGTTACGACTCTTCTCCGTGCATTCGTTGTCACGTTTGCGTGTTTGCGATTTGCAGGCGAGTTGGACCAACGCGAGTAAAAAGCAGCGGGAAAAGCTTCTAGAGTTGATCCGCAGGCTGGCCGAGGACGATAAGGACGGGGTGATGGCTCACAAAGTGCTCAACCTACTGTGGAATCTGGCGCACAGCGATGACGTCCCTGTGGACATCATGGATCAGGCTTTGAGCGCTCACATTAAGATCCTGGATTACAGCTGCTCTCAGGTGAATGCCAGAACGCATCTTTGGTTTCACGAACGATGAGGTGCTATTGCTCACCGTCGTGCCGATAACGCGTAGAGATTGAACTCTGTTGTCTTACAGGACCGCGACACGCAAAAGATGCAGTGGATCGATCGTTTTATCGAGGAGCTTCGGACGAATGACAAGTGGGTGATTCCAGCGCTGAAGCAGATCAGAGAAATCTGTAGTCTGTTTGGAGAAGCTCCTCAGAATCTCAGGTCAGACCCATAATTAGCAGAGGTTTGAAATGTCCTTGAGGTTTTGTCCTGATGTCTCACAGCCTCTCTCTCTCGTGCAGTCAGACGCAGAGAAGTCCTCACGTCTTTTATCGTCATGACCTGATCAACCAGCTCCAGCACAATCACGCTCTGGTCACGCTAGTGGCTGAGAATCTGTCTGCGTACATGGAGAACATGAGACACTTCTCTAAAGGTGCGTATGAGTGTCGTCTAACAGGAAGTGATGCGTCTTAATGTACATGCTTGAATACGGTTAACCCCTTAAAGTTCCTATGTACTGTGAGAGGAACACTGCATTCTTTGACAGTAAACTTCATGACATACAACAACTCAAAACATAAAGGTAAACATGTCACATATCTTTGAAAGCTGAGATTCTTTTAATTCAAATGATGTAAAGGCTTTTAGGATAAACCGCAGGTAAAATTGGTGTCCTTTTTAGGTGTTTTTTTAATCATTTTTCAGACTTGCACTCATGTACATGTTTGTTTGTATGCTTTTGCTCTCATACTGAGCTACACCTGTAATGTTTGACTTAGATCATCCAGGCTTTGACCCTCAGACGGTTCGAGTGGGCAGCAGGTACAGCCACGTACAGGAAGTTCAAGAGAGACTCAATTTCTTGAGGTCAGTCACAGCTTTCAAACAAGCTGCCCAGTGATGGATCAGGCACCTCACGTATGAAACTTTACCAAAAAGACACAAATAAATGCACAAATGTTTATTGGAACAAACGTGTGCGTGACAGAGTCATAAAGTTTACTTTATAAATTCCAGTTGTTGCACACGAGTGTGTGCGTATGGTGTTTGAAAACGTGAGATAAAATTACAGCGTGTAAATGTTGTCTGTGTCTGTATGACATTTTACTTTTCTTCTAAATATCTTAAAGAAAATGACCTGTAAATCAGAACGCAGCAGCAGCAGATGTGCTTCTTTCAGCTTTTCCTCTGCTGACGCTCATATTAATCCACGTTCAGGTTTCTGCTGAAGGACGGGCAGCTTTGGCTTTGTGCTCCTCAAGCTAAACAGATCTGGAAGTGTCTGGCGGAGAACGCAGTGTTTCTGTGCGATCGAGAGGCCTGCTTTAAATGGTACTCCAAACTCATGGGCGATGAGCCGGACCTGGACCCGGATATCAACAAGGACTTCTTTGAGAACAATGTGCTGCAGCTGGACCCCACGTTGCTCACGGAGAACGGCATCAAATGCTTTGAGCGCTTCTTTAAAGCAGTGAACTGCAGAGAGGGGAAGCTGGTGGCCAAACGGCGGGCGTACATGATGGATGACCTGGAGCTGATCGGCCTGGATTACCTCTGGAGGGTAACTTACGCACAACACCACTGAATGAAGCACGCGTGTGATTGTTTTTGCATGTAAACTACATGATAATGAAGAGATCGTGTTCTTATCAAACACTGTGGCCGTACATGTGTTAACTTTCTGCACATATAAAATGAGTACCACCAGTTTAGTGCAGGTCTGTCATGACGATTCATAGGAATAGTTCATCAGAAGTTGAACTTTCTGTCATCGTTTACTCACCCTGTGTCTTGCCCTTTGTTTCGTCTAGTCTGCTGATGTCGTGCAGATTTTAGTTCCAACCCTGATAAAACCTCACCAACCTGTAGTTTTTAGGGGACTCTTTAGACTTTGATTAGTTGTTCAGGTTTGCTTGATTAGACCTGGAGTTAAACTGTGCAGGACATCGGCACTCCAGGACCGACCTTGTCTACCCCTGCTCTAGTCCATGCCTGATTTAAAGTTATTTAATGATATTTAATGATAGTTATTTAATGATATTTAATGATAGTTATTTAATGATATTATAAATAAAGTCATTTACACCTAGGATGGCATGAGAGTAAATCTTGAGAGACATTTTGGTCACACTTAACAATAAGGTTCAATAGTTAACATTAGTTAACTACATTACTTAACATGAACTAATAATGAACTGCACTTTATTAATCTTTGTTCATGTTAATTTCATCAATTACTAATACTTTATTAAAATCATGTTAACATTAGTTAATGCACTGTGAACATTTTTTTTTCTATTAACTATAATTAACAAAGATTAAAAAAAACTGTAACAAATGCATTGCTCATGGTTTGTTCATGTTAGTTAATACATTAACTAATATTAACTAGTGAACCTTATTGTGAAAGTGTTACAGAAATTTC
Organism: Paramisgurnus dabryanus; assembly: GCF_030506205.2. Lineage (NCBI taxonomy): Eukaryota > Metazoa > Chordata > Actinopteri > Cypriniformes > Cobitidae > Paramisgurnus > Paramisgurnus dabryanus. The sequence continues at coordinate 28,906,742 of NC_133343.1, read as the reverse complement.
ATTTAGTGCTTAATTATTCGTTGATCAGAGATTTACATGATGAATTTTAGTAGAAACCTAACCTGATATTTAAGCTATTAAATTAGCGTCTGTGAATGATGTTTTTATAGGAGGATTTATTGCAGTTCTGTCATTCCATAGGTTGTGATTCAAGGAAGTGATGACATCGCCGTGCGTGCAATAGACCTGCTGAAAGAGATCTACACTAACCTGGGACCAAAACTACTAGTCAATCAGGTGCTCTGTCTCTCTCCATATATATACCCACACACATATTCAATCTCACCTCTGCGCACGCTGCTTATGCCTCGTCTGGTCTGCTGTTATAGGTAGAGATCCACGAGGACTTCATTCAGTCGTGTTTCGATCGGCTCAAGGCCTCGTACGACACTCTCTGCGTTCTGGACGGCGATCACGACTGTGCCAGACAGGAGGTCACGCGTGTGGTGCGAGTTCTCACTGTGCTCAAAGAATACATCAACGAATGTGACAGTGACTATCACGAGGAACGAACCATCCTGCCCATGTCCAGGTACCTGCTGCTAAACCGTCTGCTTCACTAACATTGGCAAGATCATCATGAGTTTCATTCCCATGGAACGCACAAAGCATTTAATTTTGCTCTACAGGGCGTTTCGTGGAAAACACATCACCCTAGTGGTGCGCTTTCCCAATCAGGGCCGACAGGTGGATGATCTGGACATCTGGTCCCACACCAATGACACCGTCGGCTCCGTGCGCAGATGCATTCTCTCTCGCATCAAAGCCAACAGCACGCACACCAAAGCCGAGCTGTTTATTGGAGGAGAGGTCGTGGATCCCGCCGACGACCGGAGGCTCATCGGACACCTGAATCTTAAAGACAAAACTGTGAGGTTTATCCTCGTTCGAGTATACTTACTACTTATGGAAGTTACAGCAGTGGCTGTAAAAACGTTTTGAGAAATATAACACAAAGTCTGCTGCTTCAGTGTTTGTCAGATGTTACTTTGGTTTACTGAAGTGTAATTACAAGTATTTCATGAGTGGCAAAGGCTTTTATTTACAATTACATAAAGTTTACACAAACAGTCAATCATTTTCATTGTTATGTGGACGACGCACAGCTCTATTTGTCCTCTATCATCCTCTCTTAGAGGAGTAAAATCCTGATTTTCACTTTTGATTTTCCTGAGTTTCCTTAAATACTAATAAAACAGAAATTATTTTAGTATGGACCAAATCCAATTTGTCATAAGCAACACATTGTTTAGTAATGTTCAAAAACAACACAATTTCTCCATAGTTGCTATTACGATTTGCTAAATCGAGGACTGGAGCAGTTTTATAAAATATCCTTTTCTCTCTCTTTGTGTGTAGCTCATCACTGCGAAACTCACCCAGGTCAGCACCAACATGCCCTCAAGCCCCGACAGCTCATCTGACTCGTCCACGGGCTCACCTGGAAACCATGGCAACCACTACAGCGATGGACCAAATCCAGAAGTTGAGAGCTGCTTGCCAGGAGTGGTAAAAATTCATTCTTGTGTTGGATATATGAGAGGATTGTCTTGTAGACAGATTTTGATGAGTTTAACGTGTTTGACGTGCAGATCATGTCCCTGCACCTGCGCTACATCTCCTTCCTGTGGCAAATCGCTGACCTGGGCTGCACTTTAAACATGCCACTGTTGCGGGATGGTGCCCGAGTCCTTATGAATCTCATGCCTCCAGGTATTGGTGAAACAAAAGCCTCGCAAATGTACTGTACTGCAAAACGTGTCGATTGAGCTCCTGACGTGTCCTTTTTACGTTGACAGATAACACTACGGTGGAGAATCTTCGAGCGATATGTTTGGATCACGCTAAGCTAGGAGAGAACAGTCTTAGTCCCACACTTGACTCGCTCTTCTTCGGCCCTTCACCTTCACAAGTGTTGTATCTCACAGAGGTATCACAGGTCATACCTGTACCTGTAATGGGCTTTATTTGTTTGCATGTATGTAGCTGTAACTAATATGCTTTGATATTCTGCCACCACACTCAGCATCACTCCGCCAGCTTTTTTAACTGCAGTGCCATGGTGTGAAAAGCAGATGCAGATGCAGACTTTAAGTCTCAGTCTCTTGACCAAAACGCAATTTAGTTACAGTTAAGTCATTTATGTTGTTCTAGTTTTAGTCTTATTATAGGTGACTTAATCTACATTAATACAAATGGTTTGACTGTAATTTAGTTTAAATGTAATTAAACGTGCCATACGGACAAAAACCTAATTGTTGTGATAAATTGAAGGACATGAAGCAGTTCATTCAATTTGTTAAAGCTCACTCGTTCAGCGAGTAACCACCCAAACAGCGCTTAAACTTGAATGCTTTTGACTAAGCATTGAGAACAAGTCGTTCAAGATTCATTAAAAATATCGATGTAGTGAACGTAACATCACTATCTGACATTTCGGGACAGATTTACTAACAGCATGTGCCAGCACAAACCATCGTTTTGTTGTTAAGTACACATAGTTTAACCCTGTTGTTTTTTTAATTTTATGTACTTATTTTTTCTTCTGATCATTAATAGATTTGATCTTCTCTTTTTCAGTCACTCAGTTTTTTCAGATTTTGTGTGACAGATCAGATCTTGAATCTTGAAGCTGCCGTACGATGCATTTTATTTAATTTTGTTCATGCACATTTCTGTTAGGTTGTTTATGCCCTGCTGATGCCAGCCAGTGGAACACTGGGAGATGATGCCAGTGACTTCCAGTACAACTTCCTGAAAAGTGGCGGCTTGCCTCTCGTCCTGGGCATGCTCACTAGAAATAACTTCCTTCCCAACGCAGACGTGGAGACGAGGCGCGGCGCCTACCTGAACGCCCTGAAAATCGCCAAACTTCTGCTTACTGCTATTGGATTTGGGCACGTGAAAGCTGTGGCAGAGGCCTGCCAACCTGTGGTGGAGGGCACCAACCCAGCGTCACCGGTACTGCGTGCGAGCAAAGTTTAAGCCTTTTTTATTTTTAATTATTTTAAACTCGTGGCGATGTGACTTTTTGTTTTGTCGTCTTTCAGATAAATCAGGCAACCCATGATCAGGCTCTGGTGCTACAGAACGCTCTCCAGAGCATTCCCAACCCCGCCTCTGAATGCATGCTGCGCAATGTGGCCATCCGATTGGCCCAGCAGATCTCAGATGAGGTTCCTGGTTTTGGCCGCTTTACGGTATATGTCGTCTCGAAGCCGGCTGGCTGGCGCGTGCTGATTTTTGTTTCCTTGTTGTGCCGCAGAACTTTTTTCAAGCCTCAAAGTACATCCCAGATATCTGTGTGATTCGAGCCGTGCAGAAGATCGTTTGGGCTTCAGGCAGTGGAACGCTCCACCTGGTCTTCAGCTCAAATGAAGAGATTAGCAAGATCTACGTGAAGGTACGCTGCTGCCTAAAGAAGAGGTCGGTCTGTTTTTTTAAAACTGGCTCGTAATCCGGCAGTCGGCCGTACCTCCACACGATCTGTTTGTTTCGCAGACTGCTGCAGGAAATGAGCCGGTCGCAGAAGACGAGCAGGTGTGCTGCGAAGCGCTAGAGGTCATGACCTTGTGTTTTGCTTTGCTTCCTACGGCCCTTGATGCACTGAGCAAAGAGAAAGCCTGGCAGACCTTCATCATCGACTTGCTGCTGCACTGCCAGAGCAAGTAAGTCAGATGAAAGCGATGGATGACCATGAGATGATGTTGTCATAATGGCTCATAATGTTTCATTGCTCTGTTGCGGTGTGTTTCCGTACGCCAGAGTTGTGCGTCAGATGTCACACGAGCAGTTCTTCCTCATGGCCACCAGGTGTTGTATGGGACACAGACCTCTTCTGTTCTTCATCACCCTCCTCTTCACTGTTCTGGGAGTGAGTACAGTGGTCAATGTTGTGCTTTCTTAGTGTGTGTACATCATAGACAAGCTGGTCATTTCTTGCTGTTTTTTTTTTTTTTAAGAGTACGGCTAAAGAAAGAGCCAAGCACGCTGGTGATTATTTCACCCTCTTGCGGCATTTACTCAACTATGCGTACAACAGCAACATAAACCTCCCTAATGCCGAGGTGCTCCTCAACAACGAGATCGAGTGGCTCAAGAGAATCAGGGTAAATTTATCGCAGTCATTCGTCATGCTTCACACATGGGAAAGAGCGATGCTTTAATTGAATCTTCAACTGTGTAGGATGAGGTGAGGAGGACGAGTGAGACGGGTGTTGAAGAGACTATTCTAGAGGGTCACCTGGGTGTCACCAAAGAGCTGCTGGCCTTCCAGACCCCCGAGAAGAAATTCTACATCGGCTGTGAGAAGGCCGGTGCTAATCTCATAAAAGTCAGCCACTTTTAACTTGTGATGTTGATTTTACTGAAAGTTCATTTTGTGTGTTGCCGACTTCATTTCCCATTTATGTCTTTCGTAGGAGCTGATTGATGATTTCATCTTCCCGGCGTCTAACGTTTACCTGCAGTATGTGAAGAGCGGTGAGTTTCCGGTGGAGCAGGTCATCCCGGTGTGCAGCAGTCCTGCGTCCATAAACGCCGGCTTTGAGCTGCTGGTCGCTCTTGCCGTTGGTTGCGTGCGGAACTTAAATCAGATTGTTGACACGCTCATGGATTTGTACTATCTAGGTTTGTATTTACATTCGGCCGCAGATTGTGTAAAATTCAAATTGCCTTATTATTTCTTTTTGAAAGGAAGTGCACTCTATTTTTCTTTTTACTTTTTAAACAGAGAAAAATACACAGTATTAATATTTTCTCGCTGGCACATTAGTTGTCTAGCTTTACTTTTGTTTAAAGAGCTCTCTATGAATCTTAAACAACTTATTGGTTTAATTCTTTATAAATAAACCCGACTCTCGCCATAAACTTGAGCCACAGAAGCTGTCATTATGTTAACTTTTTCCAGTCATTGATGAGTTAAAGGGATAGTTCACCGAAAAATGAAAATGCTGTCATCATTTACTCACTTTTATGTAGTTACAAACCCACATACATTTCTTTGTTCTGATAAACACGAAGCAAGATATTTTGGTCTGTGGACCCCATTTACTTTCAGAGTAGGAAAAAAGAAAACTATGGAAGTAAATGGGGTCCACGAACGCTTTGGTTACAAACATTTTTCAAAATATCTTCCTTTGGGAAGAAAAGGATTTTCATTTTTGGGTGAACTATCCCTTTAACTCTTCCCTGCCAATGACTAGTTTTTCCAGCAATCCATATTTCTGCTATTATCCACCAGGTGGCGCTCTTACCCAATTCATAAAACACAAGAAAAGAAAATGAGACCTCGAAATGGGGAAAAAACAAAGAAAACACAGAATTGTTTCTACTCGTGTTTCCTGTTTAAAAGATGCTGTCATTCTCAGGTTGTGAGGTGTTAACCGAGTGGGAGTATTTACCTCCGGTTGGGCCACGGCCGACCAAAGGCTTTGTGGGTCTGAAGAACGCAGGAGCCACGTGCTACATGAATTCTGTCATACAGCAGCTTTACATGATCCCACCCATCCGAGACGGCATCCTGGCCATCGAAGGCACAGGCAGTGACGTTGATGATGACATGTCTGGAGATGAAAAGCAGGACAATGAGGTAACAAGCAGACACCGATGTCAATAAACCGAGGTTAGGGAAAAAAACATCCGGATGTGCATCATTCATGTTGAGGTGTTGTGCCGCAGATTAACGTGGACCCCAGGGACGATGTCTTCAGTTATCATCACCAGTTTGATGACAAGCCCGCTCTTAACAAGGCAGAGGACCGTAAAGAGTACAACATCGCAGTGCTGCGTCACCTGCAGGTCATTTTTGGCCACCTTGCAGCGTCTCGTCTTCAGTACTATGTGCCCAGAGGCTTCTGGAAACGGTTCAGGTAAAATCAGCCGTCATCTCTCTTTATAAGTGTTATTGAAGAGATGATAGAGATTTGCTGTGGATGACAATATTAGCGTGTAAAAGAGCAACTTTAGCTACGTCACAGTCCAGGTTGTCTTGATGCTAGAGGTTCAGTTTTTACACTCGTTAACGTTAAGAACATTCGAAAGAATAGCTTTTCAATCTCCACTGCAGGTTATGGGGAGAACCGGTCAATCTTCGAGAACAACATGATGCATTGGAGTTCTTTAATTCTCTGGTGGATACGCTGGATGAGGCGTTGAAAGCCCTCGGGCGTCCCACCATGCTGAGCAGGATCTTGGGTGGCTCATTTGCAGACCAGAAGATCTGTCAGGGCTGTCCTCACAGGTAAGGTCATCACTTTGGACCTCTCCGTGCTTGTTTATTTGGAGATTATTCATTTGCTTGTCTCTTCATAGGTATGAGTGTGAGGAATCCTTCACAACACTGAACGTTGACATCAGGAACCATCAGAACCTCCTGGACTCTTTAGAACAGTACGTCAAAGGGGATTTGCTCGAAGGAGACAATGCTTACCACTGCGAGAAGTGTAACAAAAAGGTGGATAGTGTTTCTGATCTTCCCTCCATTTAAAAAAAACTGTTTACTCAAATAATGAACATGTCGCTCACGTGTTTACGAGAGAGTCTAGTTCTGATATTACAATATTTCTTTAGACAGACGTGTTAAATGCGCTTCAAAAGACAACACCAGTTGTATGGATTACTTGTATAATGAATGAATGTATGTACAAGACCATTCAGTGGTGTTTCAAAGACAATGAGAGTCGGGATATTTAAGAGTCCTGTTTTTCCCGATCCCATTATTCACCATAAACACAATCGTAGCTTCAAAAACACAGGGACCTTTAAAATAACTGTGTGTATTCACTCCTATACACTTGGGATAGCACGAGGGTGAAAAAATACTATTTTTGGGGTTAACTGTTAAACTTCTTGTAACTTAATAGTTGCTAGTTTTTGAACACAGCGTGAGTTGGTGACTTTTTCTCAAATGTGATCTGCAGGTCGACACAGTGAAACGTCTCCTCATTAAGAAACTCCCACCGGTCTTGGCCATTCAGTTAAAGCGCTTCGATTACGATTGGGAGCGCGAGTGTGCAATCAAATTCAACGATTACTTTGAGTTCCCTCGTGAGCTGGACATGGAGCCCTATACGGTGGCAGGCGTGGCGAAGCTGGAGGGTGACGAGGTCCTGCCGGAGAGCCAGGACGCCCCGGCGGAGTCCGAGCCAGGCAGCGGTTCCCGTTACAGGCTGGTGGGTGTGCTCGTGCACTCGGGACAAGCCAGCGGCGGACATTATTACTCTTACATCGTTCAGCGTCACGGTAGCGGCAAGGACGGACAAAAGGACCGCTGGTATAAATTTGACGACGGTGACGTAACGGAGTGTAAGATGGACGATGACGAGGAGATGAAAAACCAGTGCTTCGGTGGAGAGTACATGGGTGAGGTCTTTGATCACATGATGAAGCGAATGTCGTACCGTCGTCAGAAACGCTGGTGGAACGCTTACATTCTGTTCTACGAGCGCTTGGACGCTGCAGGGAGCGACGATGAGCTGTCAAAGTACGTTTCCGAACTGACGCTCGGACCCCGGCCCGACCAGCCCGAAATGCCTTCAGCCATCGAGGCCAGCGTCCGCAAACAAAATGTGCAGTTCATGCATAGTCGCATGCAGTACAGCCTTGAGTATTTTCACTTCATTAAAAAACTGCTGACCTGTAATAGCGTCTACCTGAATCCTCCTCCAGGTGCGTTTGGCTGTTGGTCTTTCATCTTATTCTTTGGCAATTGGTACAACATTTCAACTGTATTTTTACCTCATCTGTATCACTGGTGTGATATTCAGATGGCAGATTTTGTCAAGTATTCTCCTTTTGTGGATTTTCCTAGGTCAAGATCACCTTTTACCAGAAGCTGAAGAAATAGCCACCATTAGTATTCAGCTTGCTGCTAGATTTCTGTTTAGCACTGGTTTCCACACCAAGAAGGTCGTCCGAGGCCCTGCTAGCGACTGGTGAGCATTATTGTCCGTCTCCATGTTTTAATACACCCGAGTCTTCACTACTACCATGTGTGTCTTCAGGTACCCTGTGTCGAGATTAAATCTCTGCACGCTTCTGGCGTTTCTTTTATTTGGATCTTGGCTTCTTATCCTTCTGTTTTCATGCTAATTCATCAGTGTTTTGTAGAAAATATAAAGCTGCCTTATATAACAACTTGACATGGTTGATAAATGTAGTCAATCGTGTCGAAAATTTCAACTGCAAGACTATATTTGTTACTAGGCAGATGGAAGTTTGTCTCATTTTCCCAATGGGGATTTATTTTTGCTCACAGGTATGATGCGTTGTGCGTCCTACTGCGTCATAGCAAGAACGTCCGCAGCTGGTTTGCACACAATGTCCTGTTTGCCTTCCCCACGCGCTTCTCCGAGTACCTGCTGGAGTGCCCGAGTGCAGAGGTCCGTGGAGCCGTTGCCAAGCTCATTGTTTTCATCGCACACTTTTCCCTGCAAGACGGACCCTGTCCAGTCCCTGTGACATCACCGGGGTCGTCCACACAGGTACAAAGGCAAACTGAAATATCTTGTAGTTTAGAGTTTTAAACGTCCAGTGTCTGTTTAATTCAACAAAAGCAAACTTCAGGAGTGACGTGACGTAACGTTATCTAACAGCAATGTAAAAGACCAAGATCTGTGAAATCTGTTCAAATATTCACTTCTGTAAAACATCAGTATTGTGTAATAGAAAAATGAATTTGAACTTTTTTCAAGATAACGTCTTTTTTTAACCATTTTTCCCACATTTTAATTTTAAGTAAATTAATGCAAGCATTATTTTAAGAGGAATTTGGCAGAAATGTCATCGGTAGTTGACCGAATGTAACAAAATAATCATTTTACTAAATGCATACCTGTAAATATTCAATGTAGAAACACTGAAATAATTTTGAATTGTTGTCTGAGTTATGATGAATGTCTGTGGTCTGTTCGGCAGGCCTGTGAGAGCGCAACACTGAGCGACCATTTGTTACGAGCAGTGCTGAATTTACTCAGGAGAGAAGTGTCAGAACACGGACGTCATCTTCAGCAGTACTTTAACCTTTTTGTCATGTACGCCAATCTGGGTAAGAACTTAATCCGGTCATGTTCTTGGTTCCTGAGTTCCACTCTTTCGGATCTCAACTGTTATGTCAGTACGCTTGGCAATACCCTGCTTGTCTGTTGCAGGTTTGGCAGAGAAGACGCAGCTTTTGAAGTTAGGCGTGCCAGCCACGTTCATGCTCGTGGCGTTGGATGAGGGTCCCGGCCCTCCCATCAAGTATCAGTACGCGGAGCTCGGGAAACTTTACACGGTGGTGTCACAGCTGGTGCGCTGCTGTGATGTTTCTTCGCGCATGCAGTCCTCCATTAACAGTGAGCGGCGTGCGCTGGCGATCCTTATTTGGTTTTGTCAACTTCAAGGGCCGTGTAAAGCTTTTAGCTGCGCTCTCCTCTTTTCTGACAGGTAATCCACCTCTGCCCAACCCGTTCGGTGACCCCAGTCTCGCGTCTCCCATCATGCCACTGCAGCAGCTGGTGGGTGAGATTCTGTGCGTGCGCACAAGCTACGTGAAGAAGATCATCGAGGACTGCAGTAATTCTGAGGAGACGGTGAAACTGCTGCGCTTCTGCTGCTGGGAGAATCCTCAGTTCTCCTCCACGGTTCTCAGTGAACTGCTCTGGCAGGTTAGTCGGTGATTTAAAGCGTTTCTTATCGGCAGCAGAGTTGTCAGGCAAAGCGAGATGATCTTACGTTTCCGGATTGTCGCTCACTGCTAACTTTACATCGGTCCTAGGTGGCGTATTCCTACACTTACGAGTTGAGGCCTTACCTGGACTTGCTGCTTCAGATTCTTCTGATAGAGGACTCTTGGCAGACACACAGGTGAATTGCAGGCATGCGTGCCATCATCAAACTTGAAGTCTTGATTATTTTATAAAACAGATGAGCACGAATAATAACCTTATATTACGGATACTCATTCTCTCCGTTCAGGATCCACAACGTTCTGAAGGGCATTCCTGATGACCGAGATGGGCTCTTCGACACCATCCAGCGCTCCAAAAACCATTATCAGAAACGGGCCTATCAGTGCATTAAGTGCATGGTGGCTCTTTTCACCAACTGCTCTGTGGCTCATCAGATCTTACAGGTGAGGGTTGATGGTCTTTTTCTTGCAGACACTTTAATCCAAAGGGTCCTCCAAACCAAAGATAAAACAATGTCAGAGGTGGGGTTTTGTGGTGCGATAATGGCAACCGTATATATCCGTAAAACCCACATGGATTAAGCATAGGGTTAGGCCAATAGACGATGAGAGACATCAAGAGATGTTGAGCCCACAAAAACATCTTAATCACACTATATCACCCAGTGCAGTGCATACTTTCAATATCCATGCAGTTACTTCAAATAATATTTTATAGCACTAATGAAGCCCCATTCTTACAGATTTGTGTCATTTTCAAAGAGGTTAATTAAATGTTTCTTATATATTTTGATTGCATTTGTAAGTACAAACGTAACTGCCTAACTTGAAATGTAATATAAAAATATTGTTAAAGTAATCAAATCTTAATTGCATCGAAGAAGTTTTCGACCACTAAACCTTAGAAACCAGACATGCGTTAGGGTTTAACCTCCACACATAAACGTGAGGAAAGGTTAGGTGATGCTTGCGACTTCTTCAGTTTGGTAGTTTTTTAAAATCCTGCAGAGCCTTTTATATAAAAAGGTTGAATGTTACAAATGTTAAAAACGTTACAATAGTGTATGATATGTAAGGGATAATGTAGAGGCAACCGGTAGTTATTGGGAAATAAGCCCCGACAGTGTGATCAGGCCTCTACATTATCCCGCTTATTACACGGCTACTTGCCACATAAGAAAAAAAACTGCCGTGAATATGAATTTTAAACATTTTATTGGCATATTTGTTTTAAATTAACATTTTTATCCTTCCGCGAAACTTTGCACAGATGCATAAAATGATCGTAATACCTTATTAAGATCCTCTGCTTCATACTTGTCTGTCTCCATTTTTTTCTCTTTAACCAGTCTTTGAGAAGTTTTAATGCCCATTCTGTATTTGGCTTCGTAGCTGTCATGCTCTATTTTGTCAAGTTCAGTCTCAGTAAGCTGTCTGTGTCTTGTCGTGGTTGTCGAGTGTTTGTCACAAGATGGAGCCAAACAGATAAAGATCTTATTGATCTTTATTGGCGCGGAGCGATTTTACTCGTGCAAGTAGTCCGGCTATGCGTTATTAATTTGGAGCGGTTATTATTTGAAAAGAACGAACCTGCAAATGTCTCAACTGACCAATCAGAATCAAGCATTCCAGAGAGCCGTGTAATAAAAGTTTTGTATGTGCATTGCTTGCAGAGTAATGGTGACCTGAAGAGGAAGTGGACGTGTGCAGTGGAGTGGTTGGGTGATGAGTTAGAGAGGAGGCCGTACACAGGAAACCCTCAGTACAGCTACAACAACTGGTCACCTCCAGTACAGAGCAACGAGACGTCTAATGGATATTTTCTGGAACGTTCTCACAGTGCCCGTATGACCTTGGCTAAAGCCTGTGAGCTTTGCCCTGAAGAGGTGAGGCAGTAAATATCAAATCTGTTCCTTTGCATTCAATATTTCTTTCAAGAACTTAAACGTACCATGACTGATTGTTATTAATTGGTTATTAACAAAGCAAACTTTTCTTGCTATTATATGTGCCAAGATGTTTTTTTAATAGTTCAGATGCTAATATGTTTTGTTTTGTTCAGGAGCCAGATGATCAGGAAGCACCTGATGATCACGACTCGTCGCCTCCTGAAGACACCACCCTGTACCCTCACCCGCCCGGGACACAATATCAGCAGGTAACGTCCCACCCCAAAGACTGATGCACTTTACATGCGTTATTAAAAACATCTATAGAGGTTTTTTTCTCATGTAATGAACACTACTAACAGCAGACCAGGTTTGTTGCTTATTACTTTCCTCGCCTGCAGTGTCAGCATTGATGACAGGATGGGGTTATGGTAGATTTTGCACAGAACAGGGAAAATAAGAAAGCCGAACTAAACGGATGAGACCATGATTTAGGGACGTGGGGAGTACCTTACACAATTTCATATTGTTCATTACTGAGAGCTTGTGTGTGATGACTGCTTGGCTGCATTTTGAAATTTGATCTAGTGACATAAAGGGCATCAGAGGTCCTGTAACTAACATGGTTGGCAGCACAAAGGATCATGGGTTTAATCCCAGGGAAAACAAATGCTGATAAATTGTATAGTTTAAATGCACTGTAAGTCATGTACTTGTACGGTTAACCCTAACCCTGCTCTTGGACATCTTTGTACATCCTAATGTGTACTCTCTCTCTCTACAGCCTAATAACCATCATCACGGGCAGCCCTACACCGGCCCGGCCGCCCAGCATATGAATAACCCACAGCGCACCTCTCAGAGGCCTCAAGAAAGCTGGGACGGAACGGACGACGCGCCCCAGATCCAGACTAAAGAGTAGCAGTCACCTCGTGTGACCACGTCTCTCTTATTGAAGGACTGCTCTCGGACAAGTCCAGGCCTTACAAGCAACTGCCAGGTCCCAGGAATGGAGAAATGTCCCTTTCTTAACCACACACTTTATCTCATCCAGACGAGATCTGTTCCCTTCAATGTGAAAAGGATTTAAGTCTCGACACTGTCTGCTCCCCAGAAGCAAAAACACAAATATAAATGCTGCCTAATGTACAGCTCTTTGTGTTAACAGTCACACCATAGTGTGAATCTACAAATATGAAAGATGATGGTGTGTGTGTGTGTAGTGTGCATAGATCCGGACTGTTGGATAACACGAACACATTGGCATCGTCTAAAAATACCACCGAAAGAAACCTGATTTGTCTTGATTCATGCTGGTGTTGGTCTGATGTGAAGATGAGTTTGGTTGCTTGTGTTGGGTGGATGATGTGGACCATTAGCAGAGGCTGACAATCGTTTCATCCCTCAGTGACTCTCTCTAAGGTTAAAGGTTAAATTTAGGTAAATCTGCTATTATCTGCATTTTTTTTCTTTTATGCTCCATTCATTTAAAAAGGAGTGCAACACATTAACCAAACACTTTGTCAACCATCCGCTACAAACGCACACATTTACTTGCACTTTAGTCGGTCTTTACAGGCTGGAAAGAAAGTGTTGCTCATCTATTTCAGCTATCTTTGAATACAAATTTAGTCCCTCCCACTTTCTCTGTCCCTGTCCAATCGAAATGTAGCGGCGGTCACTAATTTTTACAGCGAGGTCCGAAGATTCATCGTACTGTACTGGATTATAACACTTAGGGCTTGTTGTTGTCGTTTACCTAAAATACCAAAAACGCTGCAGAAGATAGAAAAAGAGTTGCCATATTATTATTTTGCCATTTTCCTGGAAGGATGTTATTTTGTTGAAATTGAAAAGAGATTTGTTTAAATGAAAAGCGGTTGTCCTCGTGTTCTTTTTAAGAGGATCTTTACTGAGTTTTTGCAGATGATGTTGTATTCTGGAGCTGCTTTATTCATGTGAAGTTTTTACTATCCTGTACAGTCATATAGTTACAGAAGCACTGAATAATAAATGCAGTAAATAAATAACTTTAATGCTTTTTAGGGGGGGGGGGGGGTACATTGTGTAAATACCTAATGCACGCAAAACACAAGAGATGAGCTACAAAGATGCACTCATGTTTGTTTCCTGATGGTTTTATTTAACATTGAACAGAAGGTTCTCCAGAAAGATCTGCCCAAAACCCATCCAGAGGCCTACAGACAGCCTAACATAGACGACTTAACCAGGGCTTTGGTTATTGAGGGGCGAGGAGTTGGTTTAACCAGCACTAGAGATCATCAGGCCTCTCCATAACAACCATCTGTTAAGATGACTTCCAGGTCTCCTCCTCATCCCATCATTTTGCTTTTTTGTAAATGTCAAAATTATATTTGCCTTCTGGTTCTTGTGTGTGTGTTGTTATTTTATTGGTTCTTTTAAAGCTCTTGTGAAACGTGCATGGTTAATATTCCTCAATCTGCCTTAGAGAACTGTACAAACCCAGCGCACTGTAAAATGACACTTTAAAGGAAAAATAAAAGAAAGTGTATTTCAGTTATTTGTCTGGAAGATAAACTGTCTATTAATAGTCTATTAACAAATTCACTCATGAAAACGAGACATTAAGCCCTGGTTTCACAGATAAGGCTTAGCTAAAGCCAAGACTAGACCTTAGTTAAATTAAGATGTTATCGGTGTGCATTTAAGATCTCTGCGTGCAAGTTATTTTCAGTTGAGACAGTCTAGTACCTAAGCCTTGTATGTGAAACCTGGGGATAGTTTAGGTTTTTAAACTATGAATCAAATTCCAGAATGTAAACAGTTCGTCGTTAAATTGCGCGTGCTTTGTGCATAAATGTTTTAGGTTAGTATATTCCAGGAGGAAATATGTGGGGAAAACACGATGTTTCAGGCCCTTTGATCAGCCTGACATGTACCCTCTTAAAAAGAACAGAATTACGGTCCTGCTGATGTAAACACACAACACTGTGCATCGCTCCTTAAAGTCTCGCGACATCACAGATCGTCCAATAAAATGACGCGGTTTCCGCTGCGCTCTTATTTCACCTCAGGTTGAGAAAGAAGAGCAGCTCGAGTTCAGACTATTGTCGATAAGTCGTCATCTGCTTTAAATTATATTTCATCAGAAACATTACAGATTACACCAACCTTCACGCGTTGTCCTCGCTTTATTTTTCGTGTTTTTTAAAAGTTTACAGTCTCGCGGAACGGCGTCGAAAGGAATCACAGGACACGGCAACAGCGCGAGCACGAGCGACATACCGGCAAACAAAGAAATCCGTTTGTGCGCGACATCAACCCTAACCACTCGTTAGTTATGAGTCATGTGGCCGTCGACAATGTACACGGTCTAGATCAGCAGGTAAGCCGATGCCGACGATGCGTTTCTATTCGTGTTTTCGGTTTGCCCGGCGGTAGATGAAGTTGTAAAGCGGTACTGCTGCGTGTTTAAGATGGAGGTGCTGCTGTACATGAACGGATGATGGCGGAGCTGCGGCGCGTTTATTCGCACTGTCGCCTAATTACCCATTTGATGGCTCACTAGAAAGCGGTTGAGAGATGTTTTGTTTTGAAAGCGATTCGTGTCGGTATTTATCCGATGCGATTTCATTCAAACACCGCATCCACCCCGAGATCGGAAGAGAAACTTTGAGATTTTTATGTCGATGTAATTCAGCGATCTCTGGCCTACTGTTATTCACTCCAGGTTGATTTGATTTGTTACACGTGTACATGCAGTTGTTTGCTGCATTGCTGTCTTAAAAAAAATCACAATAAATAGCGTGGGTTATTTTTTTTAAAATATCGATGTCAACAACTATTCGCTACATTTTGCTAGTGATGTGGCACGTGTGATGTTGATGTCACTCCCGGATCATCAGCTCGCATGTGTCTTTATTTGACACAAGTTTAACTTAGTTGTTTGAAACCATGAGTACAGTTTAATTTACCATTAGTGTGACGATATTAATCGTTAAACCGCTTTAGTACTGAGCAAATGCTGGGCGTTGTTGATTTTGTGGTTTAGGTGTAAACTGCTTATTAGTTAAGAGTTAAGTAGTTGTGTATACAATAATGTTTAGGTTTAATTCTGAAATCTTAGTTGTCTAATCATGAGGCTTCAATAAGCCGGTTTCATACCGGCAAGCAAAGTACAAAGCGACTGCAAAATCTGCTCGTGCTCTCCTTAGCACCCTCCGGTGGCAGTACTGCGATTATTCGCTTGTTACATTGACCCCAATTCAGTTGTGTGTCGGTGTGTGTGTTTTTGTGTGTGTTCGTCCCATTAGTTCACCACGATCTTCTTTCTTTCAGCTCGCTGTGCTAGACTTAAACTCCCCTGATGTTCAAGGTGTCAATGGAAGTGAGTATCTGGTTAGATGTCTCGTGAACCGCATTTACATCTAGGTTGCAGATTCAAAGATGATTTTGTGTGATGTTAACTGAAGGTTTGTGTTGTAAATGTGTTCTTTTAACAAAGTCTGTCTTTCACCAGGACGCTACATTCCACCTCATTTAAGGAACAAAGAAACTTCTAAAAATGGTACGTAAAGCTTCTCTGAGCCCATCTAACCCTCACAAAGTCCATTTAGTTAGTCCATTGTGTAAGTTAGAGTTGTCTAATATCTGCTGAATGTTTTGGTCTAGTTCAGTTTTCGACTAGGAAGTGTGTGTGTGTTGTGTAAAATTAGCAATGTCTTGTTCTTTGCTTTATTTTGTTGTGCTCTCTTTGGGCCAGTACACTACGGGTGGCCCATGAGTGTGCAAAAATAAGTTCTACTTTGTACATACAGAGTTTGACTTTTTTCTCTTTTCAGCACATTTTTCCTAACCTTCCTCGACTCAAATCACACACGTAATCGGTATACGTCTCTTAACACTGTGATTAAGTACACAGATAGTGTGACCGGGATCTTTGGTTTTGCTTCATTCTGTAGTCCGTATGTGTTCACACTCGGGATGTCAATTTATGCAATTTCCCATTTTAGATAATCGGTTAAGATAACCATCAATTAAAGAATTGTAAACAGTAATAGTGCAATAAGCCTTTAATGCAGTGGCATATAGCCAATGACATAAAAATGTGTGTAAAAAAGCTTCCTCACACAAATTCAAAGATTTTATTTTGTCTAAACGTGCTAGTGGGATTGTAAAATGAGCCAATGTAGGTGGTGTTTGATAAAATCATCAATGAAACATAATAACTAACAGTGTATAACTCCGCCTCACATTTGCACTCTGCAGCAGTCACATGTTAGTTCATGCATCCATGACATGTCAAAATAAATGTTTTGTTATCATCAAGTCTTTATTTTTCTAGTTGTTCACCTTGCTTTCAGAGTCGTTGATGCACCGTTTGTTGTAAATTATGTCCAAGAAGCACACGAAGGGCACTTTTCTGGTCGTCACCTCAGCTTAGACCTGCGGCGTACTTTCAGCAAAAATGCTTATATTATGGGGATCGCAACCTTCCATTACTGTGCTTTCACACCGCCACCGGCGAGAGCGTCAATAAAAGCTCTGACTGCCTGCCAACGACGCTTTAGAAAAGGTGTAGTGGATGCTCTGACACTCGAACGCATTCTCTGAACTCCCCTCAAGTGGAGGTTTCCACCTTCCAATTGGTTGGCGCCAAACCATGCCATAGCTCATTACCATAAAGTTGAACTGATTTTAACTCTTCTTGACGCTCGCACTGTACATGACGCGCCACTTTGATGCTCTTGCCGGTGGTGGTGTGAAAGCACAGTTCGAAAACACGCAGCGCCTTAGCCAGACAATAATGATGATCAGTGATACATGTTGCTAGTCTCGCACGACATTAAAAACCCTAGGGGTATGTTTGGCATCAAGCATTGTTGTGATCATAGCTTGTTAAAGGGATACTTCACCGATTTAGCATTCAGCTTTGTATCTGTAGAAACCCGGCAGTATTACTGAATGACCATGTTTCCCTCCCTCATTTCTCCCTGAGAGGAGAGATATCTGCATTTTGGTTCTGCAAAAAAGTCCTCCGATGATGTAATATGACGATTTTTGCATCATCGGAGGACTTTTTTGCAGAACCAAAATGCAGATATCTCTCCTCTCAGGGGGAAATGATGGAGGGAAACATGGTCATTCAGTAATACTGCCGGGTTTCTACAGATACAAAGCTGAATGCTAAATCGGTGAAGTATCCCTTTAAGTTCTCCGCGCTAGTTTCATTTTTTTTCTGTGGCTGTATGTGTTTTGCGCAGGCGTCGCGCACACGTGCATGATCTTGCTTATTCAACAATCGTTACGTTTTATCAATTTAATTCTTATTGTCAATTAAATGAAGATCGATTAATTGTTAACATCCCTAGTTCACACATCCCATAAAGTTGTGTGACATCAGGGTGTGATGTAATTGTGCACTTGGTGGAATATTTACTAAGGCATCTAAGTTATTATCTGTGATTTCTCTTATAAAAAATAACACGCGAACTAGAACATTGGGCACCGTTGCATTAAGCTGGCGAATGATCTCATGCCCTGTTTTGAAGTCCATGAGTCAAAGTCATGAGTTCATTTTTGTTTTAAAAATGGCATTTAAACTGAAAAACGATCCTCTTTAATACTGGCGTTTCAATAAAGATTTCCATCTTTACAATACATGACCATAAATGCATGAAAAATCACCACTTGCACACGGCATGCACTTAAGTGTAAAAAAATCTTATTGCTGCAATAATGGCTTCCTCTTTGCTCAGGTATGCAGCCACACTGTCACAACACTTTTTCAGCCAGTTGTATTGAATTTTCTGTTGGGAGTTTATACCGCACATGACAGAAGTGGACAGCGCACGTAATATTATATATCCATATACTGGTATAATGTTTATAATTTGTGGTCATAGTTGGTGGGAAAAAGTGCACTATTTAGGGGCTGGCTGTTGTATCTCGGTAGTATAATGGTCATATGTCAGTGGCTTGATGGTTCAGAGAAGGATACGCAATAATTCTGAACACCCAGTCAGGAGTAAATGTGGGCATCTTTCGTTTAGGGCAATTTTCACAGCAGCGCAACTCCTGAGAGTCTCTGTTTACAAAAATTGAAAACTCAGTTGTGTGCAAAAGTAATGCACTTTAAAACAAAAAAGCACTAATCTGTTTTTGAATGAAAACTGTCTTTGCTATGACGCACCCCTTGTGGCATTGCTTCTGCCTTTAATTCACAATATTACAGAATCAGTCAACAATGTTACTAGGTCCCCATCCCAGGAGCGATCTTTGGAGCAATTTGGCAACGTTTTGTGTATACATGGAAGATGCTCTGTATTACGTCAGCATGTAAGAAAAGCATGCATCTCAAATCTATGCAAGGCTCTTCTAGGACAAGGATTAGCTCAGGGGTGGGGAACCCTGGTCCTGGAGGGCCACTGTCCTGCAGAGTTTAGTTCCAACCCTAATTAATCACACCTGAACAATCTAATTCAAGTCTTCAGGATTACTTGGAAATTAAATTCAGGTGTGTTCGGTTAGGGTTGGAACTAAACTCTGTTGGACAGTGGCCCTCCAGGACCCAGGGTTCCCCACTCCTGGATTAGCTTAAGCCAGGACTAGCCCTTAGTTTATATAGGAAATATAACTAGTTTTAGCAAGTATGCCTTACTAAAAACATTACTTGTGTGCATTGTGTGGGAAAACAAAGGGCACTGATGTATTTTAAGATATGTTAGTGCAAGTTGTTTTCAGTTTGGAGAGCTCTTAAATTGATTTTAGTCTAGGACTAGTCTTATCCCTGTCCGGGAAACCACCACATAAGGAACAAATTTCCTAGCTCTGTGGCGTAGACTCTTATCGGATTGATTCCTTATTTTCACGTTTCTGGCTGTTCAGCCCCAACACCCTCCTGACTATTGGTTTTCTTTTTAGCAGGAGCTTATTCCTCTGGTAGACAGAGCGCTTACTCAGTGGCACCAGGAGGGAGCTGTAAGTTTCAATTATGAACGGCCTTCGTTAAAGGAAGTTTTGAGGGAAATGTCCACAACCGTGCATGAGTCCATGCTGTTTTATCCATGATTAATTTCCTCAATGCTTTTGGAATCGTAACTTGCGTGTGCTGTCGCTTGAATTACTTTGGCCGCATTCATGCTTGCAAGCAGATACCAAATGTCCGTTTCATTAGTTCTTTTATTAAGACTGGCGGCAGAAGTTTTAACTTGGGCCACGTGCATGAGTCTGTTGCCCGTGTTACTAATCGTGTTACTTTTGACACCCCTCTTCCCTCACCTGTGCAGAAAGCTCAACTCCAGCTAAAGATAACAACTTAAGAGGTCTCATTTCTGACTGGCGTAGGTGTGGATGATGATGATGATGATGATGATATTCTCTCTCTTGCACAAGATTCACCCGGAGGATGGGATAATGGACGCAGCAATGGATTTGTGAATGGTTACCATGATGGGCGTGACAATCGCATGAATGGTGGCAGCAGTTTTGGGGGACGTGGTCCCATGCGCAGTGACCGTGGAGGAAGGGGCAGCTACAGAGGAAAACCAAGTGGCTCCTACAATCCTATCCAGCCAATGCAGAATGAAGGCAAGTGTCTTAACTATGATTTGTTCGTCAAATGTTCACAGCGATACTGCAAGGAATTCAAGGTGCCTGTAGATCTTCTGTTGTTCACATTTAAAAAAAAAAAATGGTTTATTAGGATTTGGGTACGAGAACAAAGATGGCGGTGGATGGAATGCTCCAAAAGACAATGCCTACAACAGCTTTGGAGGACGCTCTGACCGAGGAAAGTCTTCCTTCTTTAATGATCGAGGGTCTTCGTCCAGAGGAAGGTAATGTCTTTTTCCATGGAGTGACCATTAAAAACTCACTTTAGATCTGCAATGCTGCTCTCTAACTTCTGCAGTGTTGTGTTTGACAGGTATGAGCGTGGAGGGTTTGGCGGCGGTGGCAATAGCAGATGGGTGGAGGACTCCAGGGATGAAGAAGACTGGTCCAAACCATTGCCCCCCAATGAGCGCCTTGAACAGTGAGTGTTGACCCGGGTTTAAAGAAACCTGTCATTTAGTTTGTAGATGTGTATTTTATGGTCGTGTGCTTTGCTGATAAGTAGGGCTGGGAATCTTTTGGACCCTCATGAATCGATTCTTGACGTTACGTGTCATGACGTCACATTTGCTCTTAAAGTCTGTCTACTGTTTGCACTTTTGGTACTAGTCTTACTGTACTTTAATGCCACTAAGTGCTTAATAAAGTCATTCTTGGATACAAGTATGTTCTGTTTCTGTTGTCGGACATTAAAATAAAATAAGTAATAAATAGTAATTAAAAGTTAAAAATAAACATTTAAATCTTTTTAAAATTGACTTTTCTCCTTTTTTAAAACACCTGTACCAACTCATCAGCCTCCTTCCAGAATGTCTCCCTAACAAGCTAATGATTTAAATCCGGTGTGTTAATTAAGGAGACCTCTAAAACATTCTGGAAGGGGGTCCTTGAGGACCAGGGTTGATCTACAGGATCCTCTATAAAAGCACATGACATTTTAGTCATTTAGACGGTCTATGCACTTAAGTATATCATCTTAGCTTTACAAGTCCTTTCAATTTACTGTTTTAATTTTTTTGTTGAAAGTGTAGTGTAATATATAAAAAATATAATGTAGTAAGTTAAAATGGTTTGCACTGGTAATTTAATTATAACTTAATGACAGCAAAAAATATTTTACAGTGTATGTAATAAAAATGTGTGCAATGGATGTACTAAAGCAAAAAATAAGATTAAACACCCCTACTCCTTTAAAAATGGGGAGGAGACCACAAGAAACTCTGAGTTTACAGGATAAAACCTGCTCCTGACCAGGTTAGGTTCAGAGAGTAAGTTACCTCTCCTTCTGAAACGGGCTTGACTTATCTTGCTGTCTCGGGTTTAACCTAGCTCTCATTTTGAAACCGTAAACTCAGTTTCCCTCATTTCAGGGTTAACATACTCAGAGTTTTCACTTAACCTCCTTTCTGAAACAGGCCCCAGGTCTCTTGATGGCTTAATCTGTTTTGTATTATTATCTGTAGAATATGTTGTAATGCAACCACACATACATCGCCCATCCTTCCTCCCTATAAGATGGCCGATTAAAATCCATTCATGCAGTCAGTTTCCCCCCACCATAGAGAGTGTAGTTTTTGGTTGCTTAGCAGTGGAAGACACCATGGGTGCGCAACCTCCTGAGTGCTTTGGAAAGAAGGAAGGAAGTTCCTTGACATGCGTTTAATGTGTTTTTAGATGAGAACGGCCCATTTAAAGTTTAAATCAATTATCAAGCAAATATTAAACAATTTTTTTCTGTGGGTAGTATTGACAGTAGATGCAGGGGAGGGGGTAGAGGGTGGGCCGCAAATTGCCCATTGTCCAGCAGTTTAAAACTCATGGAGAAATAGGTTGTTACCCATTTATATATTTTTCTTCTGTGAACTGTAAATATTTTCTCTTGCAGTGAGCTCTTTTCTGCAAGCAACACTGGGATTAACTTTGAAAAATATGACGACATTCCTGTTGAAGCCACAGGCCACAACTCTCCTCCACATATTGAAAGTGTGAGTCACTTAATCCATATCTCGGAGTTGAAATGCAAATAAGTTCTTGGGTTTGAAGTGAATGTTTTTTTTTCTTTCTGTAAATTAGTTCCATGATGTAGAGATGGGAGAAATCATTATGGGAAATATAGCACTGAGTCGCTACACGCGCCCAACTCCTGTCCAGAAGTACGCTATTCCAATCATCAAGTCTAAGCGAGACCTGATGGCGTGCGCGCAGACCGGTCAGTTCGCTGTCACTTCTTTGTGTATTTCTTCTGGAAATGTGTTTGTAAAGTAGAGAGTGTTTCCCGCATTCTACGTTTGGTTTTGCGAATATGTGTGTGTGCTCTAATTACACTTTGTCTTTGTTAATCTTGCAGGCTCTGGTAAAACTGCAGCGTTTCTGTTGCCGGTGCTGAGTCAAATATACACAGAAGGGCCAGGAGATGCGCTGCAGGCAATGAAGAACAGTGCCCAGGTATTAACTTTGTGTGTTTTTGTCTTTGAATGTAGGAAGAACCTTTCCATACATGATTTGTGTGTGAAACTGAGCATTTTTTTTCCTTAGGAAAATGGGAAGTATGGTCGTCGTAAGCAGTACCCAATTTCACTGGTTCTTGCTCCAACAAGAGAACTTGCCCTCCAGATCTATGATGAGGCCAGGAAGGTAATAAATGATGTAGCATTAGAACTAAACCAGCTCTTATTATTATTTATTCTTAAAGCGACATTCCACTTTTTGGAAAATATGCTTATTTTAAGCTCCCCTCGAGTTAAACATTTGATTCTTACAGTTTTGGAATCCATTCAGCTGTTCTCTGGGTTTGCCGCAAGCACTTTTAGCATAGCTTAGCACAATCCATTGAATCTGATTAGACCATTAGCATTGCGCTCAAAAATAACCAAAGAGTTCCAACCAATATTTTTCCTATTTATAAACTTGACTCTTCGTGTACTAAGACCAATGGAATATTAAAAGTTGCTTTTTTTAGGCAGATATGAACTACACTGTCATTCTGGCATAATAATCGAGGACTTTGCTGCCTGCAGCAGTCGCAATGATATTACGCAGCGCCTGAAAATGGTCACCTGCTACTGAAAGATACTAAGGAAATGAAAAGGTTTCTTTTGGCTGCTGCGTAATATTGCGCCTCCTGCAGCCATGTTACGGCAGCAAAGTCACTGATTATTACGCCAGCTATTCCTAGCTATATCTGCCTGGAAAATGGCAACTTAATTTCCGTCGGTCTTAGTACACAATGTAACGGAAGAGTCAAGTTTAAAATAGGAAAAATATCGAAACTCTGGATATTTTTGAGCACGATGCTAATGGTCTAATCAGATTCAATGGATTGTGCTAAGCTATGCTAAAAGTGGCAGCGGCAGACCCGGAGATCAGCTGAATGGATTCCAAAATGGTAAAAATCAAATGTTTAACTCGAGGAGTGTCCCTTTAAATCTTCACTCTTCATGGTGGTGAATTGATTCCATGTGACACCGTATTAAATTCAATACAATATTGTCAACATTCTTAAAAAAAACTTGTTGTTTTTTAGGTTGCCTACCGTTCTCATGTACGTCCTTGTGTGGTGTATGGAGGGGCAGATATCGGTCAGCAGATTCGTGATCTGGAGAGAGGCTGTCATCTGCTGGTGGCCACACCTGGTCGTTTAGTGGATATGATGGAGAGGGGCAAAATTGGCCTGGACTATTGCAAGTATGGCAACATTCATTGGCACTTCTTCTTTGTGACTGTAATCTAATGATTTCTTTCTTTCAATTTAGCCATAGTAAATGGATAGCAAAAGAATAGGTTTAAATTCGAGCTGTGCGTTTTTGTCATTAGTTACTTGGTGCTGGACGAAGCAGACAGAATGTTGGACATGGGTTTTGAGCCACAGATTCGCCGTATCGTCGAGCAGGACACCATGCCTCCCAAAGGGCTACGACAGACCATGATGTTCAGTGCCACCTTTCCAAAGGAGATCCAGGTATCGCAGTGTCCACGTGAAAAGGAGTTTTGCTAAAAGGGAATGTTTTTCCTGATGGGTTTTGGTGTGCTTCTCAGATCTTGGCTCGTGACTTCCTGGAGGATTACATTTTCCTGGCTGTGGGAAGAGTCGGTTCCACCTCTGAGAATATCACCCAGAAAGTGGTGTGGGTTGAAGAAAACGACAAGAGGTCCTTCCTGCTGGACCTGCTTAATGCTACAGGTGATTTAATTTGTTTAATGGCTCTTAAACGCTCTGGGACGTTCATGACGTGTTGAGTTTGAGCAGAGCAAATGAGCATAATTTGAGTTGGCAGAGAATCTTTTGTATTAGCCATGAGATTCTCTCTCTTCAAAAGTGCAGCAAATGCGGAGAAATGCTGCATGCTTAACCACCACCTCCTAAACGCAGAGCTTCATCATTGAAATAATAAATAATGAAAGCGATCTATTGAGGCTCATCATAAGGTCTCATTTTATTCAGTCATTCCCAATGAGGGTCAAGACAATACGGGGGAGAACGTAGAAAAACCTGGTGAGTAGAGACTTCTTCACTGAAAGCGGACTGAATGCAAGTCTCATCTCACTTTTTTTTATTTTGCTTAAACATTGTCTTGTAACAATCCCCCCCCCCCATTTCATATCTGATTTGTTCCTGAAAAGGACTTTTACTTGAAATGTGCAAGTTTTGTGTGTGTATATATATATTTGGATTTTTTCCTTCTGCTTTTAATTTGGAAATCATCACGTCCAACAGTCCTACATTTAGATCTGTGCATGAGGTCAAGCCGAATGGCTGCTGTAATTCACTTGCATTCATCATCCGTCTAGGAATAATATTGTGATTGATTTCAAATTAATTTTGGGGAGGTACGAATGCTCGTCACTCTTTTTGTTGGTGTTCGTTAGCCCTACACTTTTCGGGTGCAGGTGGAGACGGAAGAATCTCAAATGTCTGGTTTTCATTGTCTTTTTTTCATCGTCCAACAGGAAAAGAATCTCTGACTTTGGTGTTTGTTGAAACCAAGAAGGGAGCTGACGCTCTGGAGGACTTCCTGTACCGTGAAGGCTATGCCTGTACGAGTATCCATGGTGATCGTTCCCAGAGAGACCGCGAGGAAGCGCTCCACCAGTTTCGTTCTGGTCGATGCCCTATATTGGTCGCCACTGCTGTATGTAGTTTTCTTTGAATTGTCCGATTGTCGTATCATGTGGTCTCGTGGTGAAGGTCACTAAATGTTGTTGTTGATGTCATTGTTCAGGTGGCTGCTCGTGGTCTGGACATCTCTAATGTAAAACACGTAATTAATTTTGACCTTCCTAGCGATATCGAGGAGTATGTTCACCGTATTGGACGTACTGGTCGTGTGGGCAACCTAGGTAAGCACCGTAACGCTATTTGCTGTTAAGAACGGGTCCTTATGGATTTCGAGTCCTGGCCGCACGTCTTGCTATGCTTTGCTTGTCGCAGGTCTTGCCACGTCGTTCTTTAATGATAAGAACGGCAACATCACCAAGGACCTGCTGGACATCTTGGTGGAGGCCAAACAAGAGGTACCGTCCTGGCTGGAGAGCCTGGCCTACGAGCATCAGCATAAGAGCAGCACCCGTGGACGATCCAAAAGGTAACGTTTTCTGTCTTGTAAGCGTACGCATCTCTTGTGATCTTTTCATTGGCAGCCTGTTAATGTGTTTTGTGTTTGTCAGGTTCTCTGGTGGTTTTGGTGCCAGGGACTACCGTCAGACCACCAGCAATACCAGCAGCGGAGGCTTCGGAATTCGCGGTGGCCGTAACTCAGGGGGTCACAGTGGTGGAAACCGTGGATTTGGTGGTGGTAAGGGTTGGTTTCTTTTAGGAAAATGCCCTCGTTGATGGCTTCCTTCCTATTAATGTTTTATTTATACACTGGTCACTAGATGATCTTCTCTTCAGTATCCTCACTTACCGAGTATTTCTGATCCTCAGGTGGCTTTGGCAATTTCTACAACAGTGATGGGTATGGAGGAAACTACTCGCAGGTGGACTGGTGGGGAAACTAAGGCACTTTCCCTTCACCTCTTCACATCCCCCATGATTATAGTGGATCACCATGCAAACTCACTGAATGGAAACCACATGTACCATAGCCAGACTATTTACCCTGTGTAGCTTTGAAGAACTTTGCAGTACATTACCAGCTGTGATTCTCTGACCTCATCCAGAAGGGGTCTGATCCCATGGGATATGGGGATACAAGGACAACTGGAAGTTTGGCTGTAGCGGGAATCAGTCTCACGATGTGCTCATCTGTAGAACGGAGGGGGGGAAGGAGGCAGAAAATCTTGGACTCTAGTTTTCCACTACATCTCTCTTTTTTTGTACTGAATGAGAATCATTTTGTTTGTTAATGTACTGTGCCTTTAAATTTAGACCTTTTTTGTTTGTTTTATGTCTGGCTGACACTTGACCTAATTTTCCCCCTCATCATCTCACCCCCCCCCCCCCCCCCCATTTTGTTAAGGAAGGCAAAAAACTAAGCTTGGATGTAATCAAACCTTGGCAACCTTCAGGATGGTCTGTCACAACCTCATTTTGAACTTAAATTATAATGGGGTGAACAGTGCTGTTGTCACACAAAGGGGTCTGACCCCTCTTATATTGGCTTTTACATTCTTGCGTGGGAATAAAAACGTTTAAAGGAAAAGATCTTGCTCACTCTATCCTGGAGAGATACATATAGAGACACTGTAGTGTTCTGAAAAAAGCCAAGCCATTCCACTATATGATCGTAATTTAAGTTGTTGAACCTGCCTGCCTCCCATCGCTCCACTTGGCAATTGTAACATTGAGGCAGCTAGTTCAGTACCATGCTAGCTGTTTATTGGAGTTGAATTATTTGACTTTTTTTACTTTTACGTTTTACTTGAACAGTTTCGGAGGTAGCAATTGGATGTTTTTTTTTTTTTCTTTTAACAGTCTTGAACTTGAATATGATACGGTAGGCTTGTGGCATCTTTCATAGTGAAAGTTTAAATGGCTACACCGGACCACGGCGTCAGAGCGGACTGGTCCTAAAAGTCATGCCTGTCTCCGAACTAATCCGCATGCTAGTGTTCTTGTTTTTTGGTCAAGGAAATTTTCAAACCAATTTCTGCAGCAGGCTTCTATGGTTGTTACAGGTAACGTTTGTTCACGTTTTTTATTTCTCGTTTCTCTCTCTTTTTCAAGCTGCGTTAAATGCCGCAAGACATCTTCGGTTTATTTCTTGAGACACGGCGACCGCTCCCCCTCTCCTACGTCTGTGTTTTAGGGCAGACTGGGAACGTAAGAAATCGACGTTGACGACGAGGAACCGCACAAGATGAGACACCGAGGCTGGAAGGGGTGTAGTTTTGACTGACTTTTGGCTTCTTTGTCTTTTGAGGATGATCTTTTCGTGGCATCCTGGCCAAAGATCGGGTTTTTCCCCAGTTCTCCCATCCACCTTTTATCGAATTCTGGCAGCTGTAGTCTCGGGTTGAGCTGCTGTAAGTTAAATGACATCAGCTGATAGCGTGGCAGTATCTCCTTTACCAGGCGGACGGAGCCTGACGAGGGTGGGTTGGGGGTACGTTAAACTAAAGTGCAATAGATTTAATCTCAAGCGTGTTGTTGTGCCTTTTTTGATAATGTTGAAAAAGGTGACCTGATGCAGATGCATTGACAGTATTGTGGTAACTTGAGAGGAGTGATGCTGCTTAGGTCTAGACCCTTGCGTGTTGTGCGCTCCTCATGTTTTATGAAAGTTTTATTGCACATCTTGGGTTTTATATAAATGTCTCGAGTGCGTGTCCTTAAGCTTCCAAATAATATGTGTAAAGATTGTGAAACGCAGCTTGTTTACAAAAGGGGAAGTGTTCTCCAACAGTTAACCAGGATTGATTTGGGACCAGGGGGATTAGCAGTGGGGAATTTAGCTATTTGCACACAGATTACTAGATTCTACTTTTGCTGCTAGTTTGTGTAATTTATTAAGCATTTTTGAGAAATATTTATTTTTATAAGCCTAAAAGTGATCGTTTCAAATAACTTGACCAAAAGACAGTACAAAAACACTGGCACTTGAATGTTGAATGTCACCCGTATGCGTGAGGTTTATATTTTTCGGGGTAGTGTGAGCTTTTAATGTCTAAAGAGGTCATTTTGAATGCAGAAATCCTCATCTGTAATCGGTCTCGCTGACCGTTTCGATTCAGTCAATCAGAATTGCTTAATTGGCGGCCAAAATTGAAGAGAAAAAAAAGCAAAACCATGCCAAGGTTTGAAAAACTTACAGTAATATTTTTCTAATTGCGTGCGAGGTGTTCAGATTCTCCCGTTTTTTTTCCTTACGTTTTTCTTGATTTGTATTTTAACCCCCAGTGAATGTCTGGCACACGGCAATCTTAAGTAACAAATACGTGGTTATTCTCTATTGTTGCATTTGCATATTGTGGGCTATGTCGGTCTTGTTCTCTGACAGGTTTGGCCATAAATTCAGTCTTAATTAAAGGGGTCAAGTGTTGAAGTAAAAGGGTGTGAAAGTGTTTAACATGAAATGGGTGGCTTTTAATTCACCGAATCATGTGAAAGAACATCACCGGAGCCCTTCGAGTTAGTGTGTTTGCTTTGTAATAGTTTAGAGGCTGTGCACTGCACGAAAAATGTTTCTTGTATGATTTTACCAAATTAAAAGTTGAAAATTGCAAATACAGAAATTGTTCGGTGTATTTGCAGGCTGGCTCAAGCATATGGGTCTCTTCATAATGCTTTTGTCTTTTTGTCATTGTTTTACACAGAATGAATACTGAAAATAAAAACCTGCTATATCTTACATTTCTATACTGTGGTTTGTGAGCTCGAGACATAGATCACATGTACAGTGGCCTTGAAAAGGTCTTGTATGCTCAAAGGGGGGAACCCAAACCCAAAATGAAAATCCTGTCATTTAATAACTCTTGTATGAGTTTTTATTCTCTTGGGACATAAAAGAGATTTTTTTTTTTAGCACATTATTGATTGTACTCCTAGACTTTCATAGTATTTGTTTTTCCTGCATGTTCAGTGTGTGATGTTATAATCCAATTCTGCCAAAACTTGTTCTGTTGCAGCACTTCAATATTGGGATGTACAAAGAATTTAAAAATTTCGTTACACATTAATTTTGTGACAGGCTATGGTAAAATGAAGCATACTTTTAGTACACGTGTATTTACATTTTAATCATAAATGTGTCACTCCTCCTCTTGGTTGTCTCTTCCATCTCTCCAATTCTGATTTGCTCCTAGGTGAGTGGATTAGGTGTGTCGTCAAACCAGTGTGGTCGTGAGTTTATTATGCTTAAGGCCTTATTTGGCACTGAACATTTATTATAATATTAATCTAAAATTTAGTAGTCTTGAAATTGTTTTAGATGCAGTTGCTTAAGCTGGGTACTCGCCACAAGATAATCGGGCTGAATTTTGGCCGATTTTCCCCCTTACGACAATCCTATAAAGTACCGTCTTTGTGGTTGCACCGATTATCTTCTCAAATTTTCCTGTGGTGTGCGGTGGGTTAAGAGCATCTGAATCTACTCAAAAGCACATCGGGGCCAGTGATTTCAAAAATATAAAAACAATTTGAATATTTACAATCAGAAATCCTGTTGTGTGGAGGAAACCCCAAGGACAAACACACACGCTGTAGATCGTGACGTAAAACGAAAGAAACCGTAACAATCAGAAAGCGAGCTGAGGAAAGATTAAACCATAACAACTACATGAGGGGCAGCAGGCACAGTCCAAAGTGAGATTAAAAAAACAAACAGTCCATTGAATTAATACCATTTCTTTATGCTTGTTGTTTGCTGTCTGAGATTCGTGAACCTGGAGACTCCTGTGTACATGGAGTTTTGTTTAAATGTGTGTTATAAATAAATAGTGCTCATAAATGCGGTTTAAATAGTATCCTCCTTTACGTTTCAGAACGGAAAACACTCTTGTTCTTTGAGTCACAGGTTGATGATGTGTGTAAAAAAAGAACATCAGCGTATGTACTTTCTTCGTAAGCTTCGCAGTTTTAGTGTTGATACTGTCTTTATGAAAATGTTTTATATTAAATCTGTTCCGTTTTCCTCTTTTATCTGTTGGCATGGGTCACTTCCTATTTAACAGAAAAAAATCATGCAATTTATTGTGAAGGTCTGCAGCAAAATTGTGGGAACACCATTAGATGACCTAATGATCTGCATAAGGCCTGGGGCCTGATGTATAAACGTTGCGTACGCACAAAATGGGCATAGAAATATGCGTACGCAATTTTCCACGCACATGTCGGCATTTATAAAAAATAAACTTGGCGTAAATAAGAGCGCACCGTACGGATGCTCTCCACTGTGCGTACGCACTCTTTTTGAGCGGTGTGAAAGAACATAAACTCTGTTCTTGTTTTCATACACATTTAGTTTAAATATACCCGTTTCATTCATGAAGATCAGCACTCAAATTGCATCTAGGAGTCGCACCTGCCTATGAGTAGCAAACATTTAACAGATGAAAATTATTGAAAAGACGAAGCCTCTACGGTGAATGGAGTGCCACACACATCTGTCATGAGCGCGTCTGTGTGTTTGAAACGCAAGGCTATAAAGAACTACATGAATAAGCTTTTCTTCACTCAACAAACCCTAAAGGCTAATGTTTCGTGTATTAGTCTTTATCATCTAATCATAGACAAAACTGTAAAAAAAAAATAGTTTTAATTTAGTTAAGCCAAATGACAGAAACAAACTCGAGTGACTACATTGCTACAATAGACTTTATAACCTGTAAGATGATGAAAAAAATGTGATGCACTCGTCTCTGACATTTAATAAAGTTTAGCCTAATATAAAGAGACGTTCTTACAATGCGGGTTTATATAAGAAAAACACTAACAAGTATTTAAACTCATTGGTTTTTATATTCTGGTTTCATCTGCTTACCTGTAAATATGTTTTTTTTAAGGTTTGTACTGAACTTTT
Organism: Paramisgurnus dabryanus; assembly: GCF_030506205.2. NCBI lineage: Eukaryota > Metazoa > Chordata > Actinopteri > Cypriniformes > Cobitidae > Paramisgurnus > Paramisgurnus dabryanus. The sequence continues at coordinate 28,875,630 of NC_133343.1, read as the reverse complement.
AGTTTGTAGCTACTGAACTTTTTTTTATCTTAATGCCTTATGGCAGCGCCGCGTAATACATCATTGCCTTTATGTTTTATTATGGGAAACACTTAACGCGAAACTTTTATATGCTGGGCTCGTCTACTTGCCTATAGCAGCCTATTCTTTATAAGGTATTTAATATTGCAGTCTTAATGCATTAAGTCGCCTTCAATGGTATAATTGATGCACTTGCCACCTGAGATAAAGACGAACATGACCCGAAACGATCTCCACCATCCGCTGTTCAAAAACATTTAATCTCCCTCTGAGTTTGTTTTATATCAAAAATGTTATGAATATAATGACACCTGTCTGGCCATATGTGAAACCAGTATCAACTTTGACAATGCCAGTGTTTAAACACTGTTTTTATAATTTCATAAAACCCATAAGCCTAAAAAAATTATTTCTCTGGCCAAAAGTATATTTTAAATAATATGCAAAATAGGTTAATTTTATAAAGTTTATTTTTTAAGTTGAAACTATTTCATTTTAATCTTTTTAAAACTGTTTTATTTACAGGTTCGTAACATAAAGTTTTTCTTCCAATGTGACGTGAATATATTTCCTAGAATTAAAATATATGAAGGGCTAAATATATTTTTTAATGCTTTAAAATGTATTTACTTGTGAAAAATATATTTTTGTAAACATATTTCAAAATATATTTCAGCAAATATATATTTTGGCATTTTTTTATTATTTTGAATTTAAAAATATATTTTTACGATATTTTCCTTGCGTTTTATAACGTTTATCCATATTAAAATGATATGCAGACCACATTATGCCTATTAAAACTAGGGGTTGTACGCTCCATGTATGGTTGTTTCGGGGAGGAGATGGGGGCGGGACGCACGTACGCACAATCTTCCACTCACTGGGATTTATCAATGGAATTTTGCGCAGTTTCTGGAGTACGCATGGTTTTATAAATCTGAAAACTTTTGTGCGTACGCAAATTCTGCCTTATGTGCGTACGCACACTTTAAGGATGGAATCTACGCAAAGTTTTATACATGAGGCCCCTGATCTTTAAAGCTACTCTGGCTGATCCGAGTCATCCCTTTTGGGGTGAATTTTGGTTGCTACCCTCTGGGCGTACATGTAGTCTGCTGTGATGTAATACAAATAGATTCAGAAAGTCATTCATCCCGGCTGTTACTCCCATTGTTAATAGCATTCTTTAAATCGTGTTGTACTGTACTGATGTTTATTTATTGTTGTTTAATGTGTTGAGGTTACTGCGTGATGTCGAGGATAATAGTGACCTTGAATCTTGGTCCTTGTTACTGAAATATCAACGTTATTGACACCACGCCCAGAAAATGGCCTAGTTTGTAGTCGATTTTTAAATGCCGGCTCCACTTAACATCACCACCTTTAAACTCATCCATTGGTTTGCGCAGTAGATAGCGTCCAAGGAACAAACATGTCGTTGAAGACTGCTAAATATTGTGCAGTGCCTGGTTGTTAAAGAACACAGTCACTGCATAACCTTCCCTCAGAATCTGATATTAGGGGTGCGTGGTTTTAAGAAGTTTATAAGAAATTTCCTTCAGAAATACGTAACGAGTTCTGATTGTGTAGTTTGTTTAGTGTGTTGTGATTGGACAGCAGCTTAGCAGAGCCGTTTAAGCTTAGCTGGTGACTGACGTATTCCTGTGGGCGGAGTTTAGACAAAAAACTGTTCTAGTGACGTCATTCAATCAGGAAGTAGAGGACTGTAGTCCAAACCGGCCTATAGACTACAAAAACCCCTTTTCTCTGTCAAATAGGCACCAAATTCTAAATGTATGTTACATTTCGACTACAAATATGAAGCACTTTTAATAAAGATTAATGGTTCTATGGGTGAAATGCTCCTTTAAAGTTATTTGTAATAAGTGAAGTTTACCGTTTAGTTCACACCTTACAGACTCATTTAAAAAAAAAAGTTTATCGTTAAATGGTTACCCCTGCCTCCATTAGGCTACATATCTTTTGCATTTCGTTATAAATGTTTAATTACCACATTTGAGTGAATTGCAAAACGTGTTTACCGGTATGTATATATAGTTTTTGACTGGAACTGTATATATAATAAAGTAGCCAATAAACATACGTTTGGACACACTTCCCATTTGCATTCAAACTTTTGACTGATACTATATAAGAATACAGTACTGTAGTAGGCTATAATATACTGTAGTTTATAAAACGGTTAGTTCCAATCCTTGATTCTGATGGGTCAATAGATGTGCTTTATTCACGATAAAACACGCCTATAACCGCTTCACCAACAATTCTATTTATTACTGTGCCTCAGCAACCACACATATCAGTTTGAAAACGTTTTTTTGTTTTTATTTGAGCTTTCATGCATATTACACATTGAAAAGTTATTGTTCACGGTCAGGGATTGTGTTTTTTTTTCTAGCAGAAGGAATGCCTTTATTGTTTTAACTTCATGAAAGTTGCACTAATACATTTTCTATACTTTAATATTGTGTTTTAAATGTTTTTATAATAGCAATAATGTACTTGAGGCAAGTGTTGTATCGTGAATAGGTAACAGCTGAAGGGGTTCACGATAGCAGCACAGCCTCTTGTACCTTATTTCTTACATGGACTGTCCTATAATATACACATAAAGAATACTGGGCGATATTTCAATCGGCAACGCTCCCAAACCCCATATCGGTCGGGCTCTAGTAATTTTGATATTTGGTTTGAGTACCACTTTAAACCATGTAATTTTAAATCTAGTAACATGGGTTAATAGCACAGTATTATATTACTGACAAAAATGTTAGCAGATAAGAGTTTTTTTTATTTTGTTAGGGATTACAAAAAAAAAAAATGAATATCGTTGTAATGATGCGATTTTTTATTTAAACAGTAAAATGAGATTGCCCTGCTTCTTTTCAGTAAATGACCAGTAATCGGAGATGTAATAAGACATGCCCGCGCGGAACTGAAATAGATGTATATAGATCCTCCGTATGTGTGATAAACGTTCACGATGGCTGTCGCAAGTGGATTTAATATGAATTTTTGTTCCCCTTAAAATCTGCGCTACATTTCTGGGCTTTAATGATGGGTAATCTTCAGATTAATGTTATAATTTCGTCATCATTATTATTGTCATGTTTCTACTACACTCACCTAAAGGATTATTAGGAACACCTGTTAAATTTCTCATTAATGCAATTATCTAATCAACCAATCACATGGCAGTTGCTTCAATGCATTTAGGGGTGTGGACCTGGTCAAGACAATCTCCTGAACTCCAAACTGAATGTCAGAATGGGAAAGAAAGGTGAATTAAGCCATTTTGAGCATGGCATGGTTGTTGGTGCCAGACGGGCCGATCTGAGTTTTTTTTGCAATCTGCTCAGTTACAGGGATTTTCAGGCACAACCATTTCTAGGCTTTATAAAGAATGGAAAACATCCAGTATGCGGCAGTCCTGTGGGTGAAAATGCCTTGTTGATGCTAGAGGTCAGAGGAGAATGGGCCGACTGATTCAAGCTGATAGAAGAGCAACTTTGACTGAAATAACCACTCGTTACAACCGAGGTATGCAACACACACAACCTTGAGGCCGATGGGCTACAACAGCAGAAGACCCCACCGGGTACCACTCATCTCCACTACAAATAGGAAAAAGAGGCTGCACAAGCTCACCAAAATTGGACAGTTGAAGACTGGAAAAATGTTGCGTGGTCTGATGAGTCTCGATTTCTGTTGAGACATTCAGATGTTAGAGTCAGAATTTGGCGTAAACAGAATGAGAACATTGATCCATCATGCCTTGTTACCACTGTGCAGGCTGCTGGTGGTGGTGTAGTGGTGTGGGGGATGTTTTCTTGTCAAACTTTAGGCCCCTTAGTGCCAATTGGGCATCGTTTAAATGCCACGCCCAACCTGAGCATTGTTTCTGACTCATGTCCATCCCTTTATGACCACCAGGTACTCATCCTCTGATGGCTACTTCCAGCAGGATAATGCAGCATGTCACAAAGCTCAAATCATTTCAGATTGGTTTCTTGAACATGACAATGAGTTCACTGTACTAAAATGGCCCCCACAGTCACCAGATCGCAACCCAATAGAGCATCTTTGGGATGTGGTGGAACGGGAGCTTCGTGCCCTGGAGGTGCATCCCACAAATCTCCATCAACTTCAAGATGCTATCCTATCAATAAGGGCCAACATTTCTAAAGAATGCTTTCAGCACCTTGTTGAATCAATGCCACGTAGAATTAAGACAGTTCTGAAGGCGAAAGGGGGTCAAACACAGTATTAGTATGGTGTTCCTAATAATCCTTTAGGTGAGTGTTTATAATACATTTGCAGAAAACAGCTCACCTTGGGTCTCATTTATAAAGCGTGCCTATGCACAAAACGGGTCTGGAAATGTGCTTACGCCAATTCCCACGCAAAGGTTGTGATCTATAAAAAACAAACTTGACACGAGAATGGGCTTGAAGGGTGGGATCTGAGGATGATTCATGTACGCACACTTGCAGGTTATCTTTTATAAAGGGAACAATGCTTTGTTTTATAATTTTTCATATTTTTGTATTAATTCATGCGTAGGTAGACTTTAGTAAGGATCCTACACACAGTTATAAAATGAGGCCCCTGGTCTTCCCTCAAAAAAGCGCGCCACTTCTTTGTGAGGTAAAGTGCTGTGAGGCGCGAGACATGAAATACATTTGAACCATTAAAAAAATCCTTACGCTTTATGCAAAACTGTGAAATGTAAAGTTAAACGAAACGACAGACATTCCTCCTACTTAACATAAATTTGCAATAATGCAGTGTTTTCTAATCTTTATGTATTGTACATATTTAAAAAGGTCCCTGTTTTTCATTCAAAGCTGCTTTGAAACAATGCAACGTTGTAAAAATAACTTTTCAGATGAATAACTCCAGCTACATTCTTCATATGTAGCATGGCAAAGTTATAGATAAAGAATAGCAACATAAATTATATAATTTCCAACCTTTGTAATAACTTCATAATAATAAAATGTCAAAACGTAAACCATGATTGATTTTATTTACAAACTAAGTAAATGTTTACAGTAATTTACAACAGCACAAAAACTTTATACACTGAAAACGCCGTTGAAACAAATAACTTTAACATTTTACAAAAATATACAAAATAGAATTAAAGCAATGAGAGTAACACTGTAAGTTCAGGAAGAAACAAAACCTGATGAGTGTTAGTTGAGAGATTTGATTCCTTTCCATAGCTGTCTGTGCTTTGACAAATGATCATCACTTCTAGAAAGATCCCAGACTCTGTATTGAATATACACGTATACAGTCAATGGAGTATAATACAGCTCCTTTACATCCACGTTCTGACATCAAACTCACAAATACTAAGTGACTTAACTTACATAATAAGCATAGGTATCTTAACTCCAGACAGATTTTAGCACCAGAGAAAAGTATTATTTCATAGATCACTTAAAACCAGCTTCACAAACTCAAGAAGCAAGGCCCAGGAAGAACCCACCAACAAATCCACTTGATATCAGAAGGTTTTTCTTCACAGATTCTGTAGCCTGAAAGATCTAGAGGTTAGGGTGTTGTTTTTACTGGTGAAAGTTAATACAAGAGATGTCAAGCAGAGCCAGTTTACCTCCTCAATAAATGTGCTGATCTCAGGAGCTGCTTTATTGGCTTTTTTCTTTAGATGCCTCTTTGCTTTATTAACATCTTTCTCCACTTTTTTCCAATTAACTTGGACATAACCGCTGTGATTGGCTATCTGCAAAAATCTTCAAACAATCAGACCACAAATCCAATGCAACTTGTTTAATGTACTGGATAGTTTTTAGTTCTTGCCTGTAACAACAGAAATCCTCCTCCTATGGCTGTAGCTGCAACTTTTCCCACCCGCTGAAACAGATACCCGGCACACCTACCGGTGAGTGGAGTTAACAAAACATGATTTTAATTTACAACGGGCTAAACAAAAATAATAAGCACACCTTTATTCGAGTGTAAGCTGTTAGCGTTTCATGTTTTTAGGCTTTTCTGTGTTAAGATGCCAAATTGCCCTTCCCAACACGTGTACAGATGAACCGTTTCTCACCATATATTCACAGATACTGGAATGACGTTAAGAATAAAATAAATTAAGCAAATGTCTCAATCAGACACACCCACACATATCCGCGTCACTGTGTGGAAATATTTGCATAATGCCGCCCAAATGCATATGGAAAGAAAGAAGGCGTGGCTTCAGTTATCACTATAGTGTTGCTGCAGTCGTCGTCATGTTGTGGGGACCGAGTGTTTCTTCGTGAAAGCAAAAGTGCCTTATTTGGCCTTTTGAAAAAGGACATAATTCAAAATCAGTAGTTAGGTTTTATTTAGAGCACGGTTCCAAAACTTTTTAACCAAAATATTTGAGATTGTGCAGCATTTAATGGAGGACAGTTTCATCAACATGAGAGAGTTAACGGTCAGCTGTGCAGAAAGGCTGCTTTTAAAAAGTGGAGGAATTGCAACGTTGCTAAGACAGTCTGTCGCCTCTTATTTACAGCATTTAAGTAAGTTTTAAAATGCAGAGTAGAGTAACGCATACTGTTTGTTGGTGGTCGATGCTTTTATGTTTAGATAATATCCTCTGTTATATAAGAAGAAAAGACAACAAGTAAAAGTTAATCCCGCTTATACCATAGTCATTTGCCAAGCTGAAAACAAGTAAAGGCTGTTAATGAAGTTGGTAAGGTGATGATTATGATAATGGCCGTAACGTTTCTCCCACACGCTTGGGGTATTCTGCCAATCTTAACGCACTGGGTCAGCTGGCCAATCAGAGCACACTTAGGTTTTCAGGATGATGAACTTTGAAAAATTTACCCAATTTTAGAAGGTCTGACGACCACTTTTGGGTGAACTATTCCTTTAACACACTGTAGTACAACACCAAATACACAAGATAATGTTATTTTTACACTTTAATAAATGTTGAACATAATGCTCTAATTTTTAAAAGCATTGTTTACACCTCATTGAATGTAAGCTATGGGATGCATGAGCAAACTATTTGTATGTGCATATTTAGCAGTTCTCAAATCATCTGCCAGATTTCAAGGTGTGAACGAATTACATACCAGCCTGTGACGCCACCCATCACAATCTGAGTGCCAACAGAATACTTCTCAGCAATGGGGCCAGAATTGTTGCCAAACACTGTGCTCCACCATTGTTGACTGCATGCATATGTTGTCAGATCAATGATTTCATACGTCTCATCGTCTTCACCTTGACCTGAAGACGCCACTGCATGCATGGTGGGGATAACAGCATGAGGCGTAGTAAAAGTGAGACTAACAATCTGCAGTATTATGATAATCTATGGGCTAAGAGGAATTCATCAAGAGTAATATGATATTGACACATGAATCCACTGGACAGTAAAGACAAAACTGCTCCGTTTGCTGTACAAGACATTAATATGATGAATATGAGGCAAAAGTCCAGACTGTCACAGTTTATTAACAACAACCTTTCATCCTGATATACATGTTAACCCTAACCTAATGAATGAATATTGTTAAGACATTTCTTCACTCCACAGCAAAAAGACCAAAACTTATAATGGACTATCTATCTATCTATCTATCTATCTATACACAAGTTTGCATTTTGAAATTAGATGTATGTAACTTGGGGTCATGTTTTTAGAATATAAAACTATTTATAACACCTGTTCTCAGCAGTAGCCTACTGTAATATGACAACATCTCATTTTTATTACTGTGTTATGAGATAGAATCAGTAAAAAATTAGGAAACAAGTGACAATAATTGACAAAATTGTAATGTTTTTATGTTCTTTTATACAAGCTCGCTTACCTCCCGTGTGTTGTTTTTCCTCCATTTTGGGTCCGAGTATGACGTCATAGCGCCAGGTGACGTTGACAGCTGCAAGTACACGCGCCGCCTACAGCCACGTCAAGGTTTAAAACATTATTAATCTCTCCAAATAAACTCAATGTGTTTTTATATTCTTAACACGTATTCTTTATCTGGTCAATAATCCGACGGAATTTACGTAGATCTCTGAATACAATGAGCTACTGACGAGTTTTGTTTATGTAATTTTTCCCAAAATTCCAGTCGTCAGTGAATTCTTAACGCATCTTAACTCGAACAATGTGTCTCTGCTACAGTTCGACGTAAGTCGTTGAGAATTAAAGTCGTTGAGAATTAAATTGGGTCTTTTATTATGTATTGCGTGTATTAATTATGATGCCGTTTCATTCAGAATAACTTTGGGTCGAAGGTTTCAAAAGATTGGACCACCCAACCTAAGCCCTACCCATCCCTTATCTGTACAACTGTCACTATATAATTTCCCTATTTTATAAAAACCACACCTCTTCTATTTGCATTTCATAACAAGGTAAATAAGTTTGATATCCGGGGTTTTAGAGAGGCAAATCGAAGCAAACCTTTGTAGTGCTGCTCCTTTAAATGTGCCGTGTAGAATATTTTGGGTGACACATTCAAGCGAACATTTTAGGAAATAAATTTACCTAAAAGATTGGACCACAACATTTTAGGACAAGGACAGTGACGTGATTCGTTTCTCAACAGCGATTGGCTGTCCTCCCAAAGAGGGCGTGTCGAAGGCAACGGCGTGGGTTCGCCTGTGTGACACAATTACAACAACTTTAATCTGGTGGCAGACACAAGTTTGTCATTTTTTATACAAATTGAGAATTTTTTATTGTGTACGGATTGCAACGCGCGCGCACGAAACACTGGCTTGGTGCATTGCACGGTTTGTTCCTAAAAATGTGAGAAAACGAGCCACTGGAGCGCTAACTCACTTCATACGGGGCTTTGAAGCTGAAGCGCGTTTTTACTGGGAAAAGTTTCGGTTTATTGTGGCTTTTGGACGCACGGAGCTCAACGCCTCTCGACTGTACGGTGCGATTCCATGAAATCGTGCCGAGTGTCACTCGCCGTCGCTGCTGCTGCCGCTCGACGCCTCGGCGCTGCTGCTGGTGATGAGGAGAAGAAAATGGCGGCGGGAAAAGCGAGTGAACCCGAGGAGGACGCGCCGCGACTGAGCGCGCAGGAGCGCGACACTCTGGCCCGCATCGACAGGTCGGGAACGTCGCTTAACGGAGACCGCGAACGCGTCGCGTTTTACTTTTGAATGTTTCTGGATGTGAGATGTGCGTTTGTTGACCAGGAGCCCTGTGTTTGCGTTTGTCTCTCTCTGTTCGCAGCTCTCTGTTCGGATATCAGCGGTTTCATGAAGATGGCGCCAGTATGAAGGCCTTACTCATAAAGGTAAAGACACGTGTTTCAATTAACGCAACGCACCGCTGCTTTATAGCAAACACTTGCATCGTGCAAAATGACACAGGGATCGCTTCACGGTGTTTGAAACGCCCCGTGATCTGCACGGTTTGGGTGTGAAAGCTTCGTTTGATGTGCGCGACACGGCTTGGCTAACCGCTCGGCTAACGCGTTCTTTGGAGTTCAGTCAAAGGCGTTCATTTGCACTTTGTGGATTTGTTTGCACGCCAGTGTTATGAGATTTATAGCGATAAAGTAGAAATGACTTTCCACCAAACAGTGAACACAGGCTTGACTTTATAAAGTCATCAGCAGCTGTGTGTGTGTGTGTGTGTGTGTGTGAGTGTGAATTGCTGTCAGTGGGGTATAAACGCGTCTCCTCGCAGCTGTTCGTCTGGGTTTTAACGTTGAGTTCTAAAAAGAGTTTGTAGTTGCTTCATAGAACCGCAGGGCAGTGTGACGACTCACTCGATGTGTGTATGTTTGTGTTTATAGCTTGTGATGTGTGCAGATATTTCTCATTCAGGCCTGCGTGGACGACCGGTCTGTGCAGAGATAAACTGCCGTGACGCTCGCATTAGCGTTCTGATTAACGTTTGTTTGTTTGTTTGTTTGTTTGTTTTAATGTGCGCTGCCCTGCATTCAGTCGTTCATGATTTCCATCCGTGTTTCTAAACCGAGCTCGTCGTTGATTTCTCTTACACATTCGCCCCTGCACGTGAATGCATATAAATGTCAGATTTTTGCATAAGTCACTTGAACGCAGTGAAATCCTGAGGAGTTTTAGTGCACATACGCGGGTTTGTGTGCGGCGGTAATGGCTGCTTGGGTCGGCCCAAGATGGCGGGGTGGGGAGGGGTGACACCGCGTTATAATGCAGAAACAGAAGCGAATAAAGCTGCAGAATGTGCAGCTCACATGCATGCACTTCGTGGAGTGCAACCTGTAGTGAACACTAAAGAGTGAACAAAGAGAGTTGCTGTTAAAAGGGGAGATCTGTGTCAACATCAAACTTTTTCTTTACTTACAAACCTTAAGCACACATGTCATGTGTTACTGTCACTTCATGTACATAGCCTGAGTTATTAAATGACTTGACTTTGACTCTTCATAGTAATGTCATCATATGCACAACCAGAATAAATAGATGCTGCGTTCAAGACAACTCAGAATTCTTTGATATAACATCTAGAATGACATTTGACCTCTGAGTGTAGGGCAGACAGATATCAACCCCGACCTCAGCGAGACGCGTCGTTTGACGTCACATCAGCATGTTTCAAGTGAGAATAGCACCAGGCTGCCTTATGTGAAACGTAAAAACAAGCGTTTAAGGTTTAGGCCTTATGCCACCTTCGAGACGGGCTCTGTTTCATATTATGTCGCGCTATAAAAATGCCTGATACGACCATTGCCAAAAAACACCAACAAACTTAGTCACACCAATCAGGGCTCAACCCTGAGGATATTTCTACTGGCCTAGTCCAGCCAGTGGTTCAGATTTTTACTTGCTCTGCTAAAATTTTCACTGGCCACTCCGCAAGCAGCACTAAAATAAAACGGGCAGATTAATCAAATTATGAGCACTAACACAAATAAACACAACAGAACAAACACACAAATGAACGAAACAGTGCTGTTCAGGTGTTTTATCTGACAGTAGGCTACTGTACCTTTAATTGAAAGTTTCACTGTGTAAATGAAATCTAGATTAATCCTTATTAAAGAAGTTGAATGGTTGTTGATTTTTTTTTTTGTCTGTTGCCGTTTGATTAATCTAACACTAATTTAAGGATTATCTGATTGCTGTTGCTTTGAGACTAAATGCACAGATCCAACTTACTGTTATTCATGCATTTTATTTCTGAACTGGTCACACAGAACATAACCGACCATGCTTATAGGGATAATTGCAACACTTTTACAACATTTGAATGTTTGTTCAAGCGCAAGAAAACTTGAACGCTGTCTCCGAGTCCTATCTGAAGTCTGATGTTGATGCATGCTGACTTTGAACACACATTTTGGGGCGGCACAGGGCAGCATTTCGCAAGAGAATGACATTGGGGCAAATATGGGATGCGCGACCAAGTTTTTACCGCTCATTTGCATGACACATCAATCGTTTTGTCACCATGCGGTCAGTTAATCTACTGATGGGTGTATGCAGCTCCTCATGAAGACAACAAACCCTAACACATCTCACTCATTAGATATTGCAGAGATGAGAGAGAGCGAGAGAACTTCTAAACTAACACAAAAAAACATTATAGATGAGAATAAAGGTCTCAGGAAAACTGGATAGAAGACGAGAAACTTGTAAAGGATAACAGTATCTATAAAGCCACGTCACTCATCTCATTACAAAATTCCAACTGGATAATGTTGGTTTTAACTTATTTTATATATTGTTTACATTTATTCATTTAACTGCCGCTTTTATCCAAAGCGACTTACAATTGCTATACATGTCAGAGGTCGCACGCCTCTGGACCAAGTTTTTATTTATTTTTTGGTGTGGTTCGCATTCACACTGCCCTTTTTGCAAGTGAACCAAAATCTGTAAACAAAAACACATGTGTGTTAAGGCCATCCATACATTGGACAGAAATGATCAGGAGGGGGAAAGCAGCAAGTACAAAATCATGGAGATCATTTGTAATGCAATTTTTGTTCTGTTACTGATTGGGTGTTATTGGCAGCTAATGCAAAATGCAGACACTTTCGAGGAGCGCATGATACGATGAGCTTGTTTACAGGTACACCAATAATGCGATTATTTCCAATAGTCAGAGTAAGGACTTAATTGCAGTAAGACGTTTACATGAGTGGTGCTAACCTCTTGACTCCTGTTTACATGGTTTATATTTTAGGATTATTCATACATAGCCCAATGCAAAGCACGAATGATGAACTCACATATATGGTCCACTGTTTTAATTTACTTGCGTTAAATGACAAACACGTTGTTATGGACGTTTTTTATTATCCGGTGCCGTGATGAAGACAGAAATTATGCCGTTCACATTATAACGATGACTATAACTATAAAAATATATTTTTGAAAATAAAGATAATAGCGGAGTTCATGCCACAACTATAACAATAAAGATACAATAAACAATATCGTTGGGATCACTTTCTGAGTGATTTTGTCTCACCTGATGAACGATAAACCATTGACAGCCAATCAAATCTATTGCAGAGGAGAAGCTCATTGCTGAGGCCTATAACATAAAATGATGAACAGGCGCTAATTCAGTTGCTGTGAAATTCACTACGTAAAGCTTTTTATCCTACTACATTGACTACTCCAAAAGGTAAGATTAGATTGCACAAACTACTGGTTTCACTGTTTAGTTACGCGAAGTACAGCATGTTGAGGACATTTGCTGGTTACCCGCTGTGTAAATGCAGCCTATTTACATATTCAGTGACATGTAAACAATTGCAAAAAAGTTTTTATTAAAAGAAATATTCAAAATAAGTTAATTCCATTAAAGGCAAGTGCTGAATGTGACTGGTACCATTGCAGGGTTTAGGTTTAGATTTAAGGCGTGCCCCTAAATTTTCTGCTTGCTCTTTTAACATGTTAATTCAAGGGTTAAAGTGCTCCTAGTAAAAAAAGTTACTCACAAGCCCCGGAATGGAGTACTACTTACATTATTTATCTAAGATATACATTACAATAACTCCATGTAACTTTAAAGGTCACGTTCTTCCTGATATCATTTTTTTAAACCCTAGTTAGTGTGTAATGTTGCTATAATAGCATAAATAATACCTGTAAAATGATAAAGCTCAAAGTTCACTGCCAGACGATATATTTTCTTCAATAGAATTCCTCTTTAAAAGCCTTGAACGACCGGTTTGGACTACAGCCCTCTATTTCCTGCTTAAATGACGTCAGTAAAACAGTTCGTTGACTAAACTCCACCCACATGAATACGTCAGTCACCAGCTTTGGATCAAACGGCTATGCTAAGCTAAGCTGCTATCGAATCACAACACACTAACCCAAACTACACAATCAGAACTCGATACGTATTTCTGAAGAAGGGACTTCACATAACAAGGAAGACATCAGCCTGTTTTGAGGACAGTGAAAACAGCGCTATACGGATAAGTAAATTGTGTGAATAATACCGCTTTTTTTACACTTGAAACATGAACACATGTTATATTGCCCACTATAAACACAACCAAAGCTTCAAAATCACAGACAGAACGGGAGCTTTAAATACTCCATCCTAACTAGGGATGCAGCGATAAACCGGTTTCACTATTAACCGTGCTTTTAATTGTTGCGGATAAGTAATTGTAAAGCCTCCGCTACACAGCGTGTTTTTATATCATGCACACACAAACCAGATCCACAAACCACCAAGAGGCGCGTGCGTCATGATCCAGACTGGTTGGGGCACTGTATGACAAAACTCAACGTTTCAAAAGAATATATGCGCGTGACGCGTCTCTTGGTTGTTCGTGCATCTGGTGTGTGTGTGTTTGCGCCTGCATGGGTACGTGAAGGAGTCACACTCCAATCTGCTGTGCAGCATTAAAAACCTCCTGCTCGCGGATCAAACCTGGGCGGTTTGCTGGTGGTCAAACCCAGGCGAGCGCTCCTGGTGGTCTGACTGACTGCATTTAATTACGTTGAATTATTTTAATGCGTTAATGATTAATGAATTAATAGCATGAGTTAACACGTTAATGCTGCCATCCCTAATATTTATATTTGATTTTTGTGTAATATTATGCTAAACCTGTCAAAGTGACTCGCAGTACCTGGTCTTGGGCTGGGTTTCCCGATAAAGATTGAACTTAGCACTTAAGAGCGCTTTCTACAAGCTACTTAATGAACATTACGTGCGTTTCCCAAAGATGCACGTAAAGGCATCGCTCGCAGCTGGGTTTTAAGTGTTACTTACTTTCTGTTTGTCAAGTGCTAAAATGTCACCAAAATATTGTCTCGAATTTGTAGCAGAAGCTTGTTTAGGCTAATGATCTTCAGTTGATGTGCACTAATATTTTTTATAATATTTTTCATTATTGTTCAATGACTCTTTAAATGTTTTAATAATTTGTGCATAATGAAATATTCTTTTCCGTATTTAGTTAGGACTCGTCCCACTCTGAAATGCTTATTATTATTATTTGTTGTTGTTGTTGTTTTTTAGTATCTATGTTTATTTATTACTATGGATTATTGCATTGTACTGTAAATATTTATTTGGTTTCTTTAATCAGATGCTATTTTCCTTCAAATCATTTTTTACTGTAGATAAATTATAGCAGCAATTGGTAGGAACCATTTATCATTTTGTTAGTACCAACTTTGACCAAAATTTTACCTAAACTACCTTTTCCTTCTTTATTAATTTATGTTTAGTCATTTGAATTTGTGTTAGGGTTAGTTGTTCTTCAGTGCTTTCTTTGTTTCTATTTCATGTAAAGGTGCTTTTGAACAATAAACAGTTGAAAGCGCTTTATAAATTGAATTTAATTGAATATTATGAAGTGTTAAAGGGAGAGCTCATCCTAAATTTTTGTCATTATGTAGGGCCCTATATGTAGGGTTCGTTTTATTTTTTCCCAAATTCCGTTTTCTCCGTTTTAATTTTTGCAAATTCCGTTTTATCCGTTTTAATTTTTGGCAATTATTTTTTTAAACCCTTTACTGTTATTTTAGTCATAAAAAGAGTGTGCCTTTAATGTTAATGATTAAAATGTCAATGATTTGGGAAAAAACTGGATAACACGATTACTTAATGACTGTAAAACATGCATTTACACACGCACATACACACGCGAACACACACACACAACTCAATTCAATGCATTGTTTAGTGTTGTTGTAGAAGGCTACAACAAGGTGTCAAATCAGTGGTGCCTTCAGAAGTGCCTTAAACACATCAATCCAGCGGATCGCGATCCACGTTTTAAACACAATCGCTTGAAATGCATATAACTTAACAAACATTCACAGGATTACTGATATGACTTAGGACAGCATGCTCTATGCACGTGCGAGTGAAAGAGAGACAGAGAGCGGCGCCCTGATGCAGATGATTATATTTTAAATGCGAGGGATAGTCAGTTTGCCTCAGCTCGCTTGAAATGCATTAAACTGAACAAATACATGAGGATTTGTGTTCGGACTTCGGACAGATGCGAGAGCGCGTGCACGTGAGAGAGGTGCAGTGAGAAAGACGTGGATGAGAGAGAGTGCATGTATCTTTGAGCTCACAGTGAACAGTGTTGACAAAACGTACAAAATAACAGTTCTCCAATCTCCGGTCACATAAAAGTCATGTGAGAACTGCTCGGAACTAAGTGCTTAGCATCAAATTTCTTATTTTTTTCGCTAACGAAAGCAGAGTCGTGGAGAGCCGCTTCGCATGGTTTCAGTGTGGGTCTGAATCGACGGAAGGGGGTGTGTCGCCTAGATTTACTTCCCCCGGTCTGCATTTCCCCCAGACATGCATTCGTCTCCCACACAAAAACAGAATTTTATTCAAAATATGTAAAATTCCGCGTTAATACTAGTTTCCGTGTTAATTTGCCAATTCCGCGCTTCCGTGATCGCGGAAATTATAAGGCCCTAATCATGAACTTATAAACCTGTAAGAGTTTATTCTGTTGAACACAAAAGAAAATATTTTGATAAATGATGGCAAGCACACAGTTGATGGTGGTACCCTGTTTTTCACTGTTAGTTTATGTATACATCAGACAGATATCCTTTGATAGTTCATCGCTGCGTAGCATTAATAAGAGGCTACGAAGTCAAGTTAAAGGTTTCAGAAGTGTGTTTTGTGTTTGGTTCAGCTGAGTCTCTCATGTGAACGGCTCTTGCGGCTGTCCCGTCGGCTTTGGCAGGTGTGGTTTCTTGGGGACGGCAGACTTGTGATAATAGTACACGTTTTGTGGCCAGGGAAATGTCTTCCTGTGGAGTTTATGAACTGCTTTATACATCGCATTATTGCTTGCTTGAAATGTAAACAAACTATAATCCACCCCGTCAAACCTTTAATGTAAATGAAGCAAAGTGGGAAAAAAATCAACATATTGGTCAAAAAAGTGTTTGCTTTCTAATAGTGATCGACCGATATATCGGTCCCTAACCGTAACCCTAACCCAGCTGGTCATAGCTGGACAGGGTGGGTTTTTAATTCTCATCTCCATAAATATATGTAGTAGTAAAAGGATAAAAATCAATATCCATTGCTGATAGTGTCTCGTCATTGTGGAGAGAGCAGTTCATGGTTGCTAACGCTGAATTTCGCAGAATTTTCGTCAGCAAAAAAATTAAGAAATTTGACGCTAAGCACTTAGTTCCGAGCAGTTCCCACATGACTTTTATGTGACCGGAGAACTGTTATTTTGTAAGTTTTGTCAACATTTCCATTCTCTCTGAGCGCAAAGATACATGCACTCTCTCATCCATGTCTCTCTCACGTGCACGCGCTCTACTATTTGACCAAAGTCCGAACACAAATCCTCATGTATTTGTTCAGTTTTCTGCGTTTCAAGCAAGCTGAGGCATACTAACTATCCCTTGCATTTATTATAGGGCCCTAGGGTGTGTGAGGTACAGAAGTGGGGCAATGCGCATGTTATTCACAATTCTTTTTAAGTTGTTTTTTGATCAGTATTGCTGTTTACATTTTCCTTGTCGTCTTATGAAAGACATTTGCTCTACAAGAGATTAAGTTAAGTGCACTAAAACTTAGACCTAAGCATTAAATAGGTTGTAAATAGTTGGTTACTTTCAAGGATAAAGTAAAGTGTTCCCCTTGTTATGCTGCTTGGTTGCTGCTACTGTGTGCAATAGTGTAATTATTTTATTTATGCTTAGTATTTTCAGCAGCACTAAATTTACCTACTTGTTCTACCTCACCTGTTTTTACTATTTGTTAAATATAGTTCAATAAATGTTCCTTTTTTAAATTAAGAGTTGTAACATTTGGTTTTATCATTGTGTCATTTTTATGATGTAAACTGAATGAGCAAAAGCAGTATCGGCTCCAAATATCGGCTAAAGAAAATCGGCAGCCTGTATCGGCCATCGGCTAAGGCTGATGGGAAAAAAAATCCATATCGGTCGATCCCTACTTTCTAATGATGCAAATAATCGCGCCTGTTGGAAATTACTTTCCAAGACATTTTTGTTTGTATTGTAGTGTGTTATATTAAGCATTAAAGCAACACCAAAGAGTTTTGGCTCTTTGCTCCCCCTACAGGTTAGAAGCGTAATTGTCCATTACCCACTGTCATAAATACTGAGGCATAGCTGGCTCTGATTGGATTGTAGGTCTGCCGTAAAGCAAGTTTTTGTAGTATTCACTCGGACTACAGGACCACTCCCCGACGTTTGGAAACTTATTTAGTGCGGTTTTGGCCGATAGAGGGCTGCAAAGCTAATGTGAAAGTGCTGTTCACCCTGTTTAGAGTGGATGAATGACTGAAACTGTTTTGGAAGCGTTATTTTAAGGTAAAAAAACTCTTTGGTGTTGCTTTAATTCTCGCAGCTGGTGTGAAAAGTTCCATATAAAGCAAACGACTCCATTAATCGTGCTAAAATCATGCTTTGCAATATTGATTTATTCTGTTTGTACAGTGCTGTCGCCGTTGGGTTATTGTGTCTCTATGTGTAGGGTTTGTTTGTGTATAATTCTCTGTTTTCTCTGTCAGGCTGTTCGCTGCTATGAATCTCTCATCCTGAAATCTGAAGGAAAGGTGGATCCGGAGTTCTTCTGTCAGCTGGGTCACTTTAATCTCTTACTGGAGGAATATACGAAAGGTGTCGATGGTTGATCACATAAAATGAGTTTCTGCAGTTCAACTCATTTAACTTCACTAAAAACATTGTGTTTAAATGATTTCAAGAGATTGATGTGCATTGTTTGTGTTGCAGCATTATCGGCGTACCAGCGGTACTACAGTTTACAATCAGACTACTGGAAGGTGAGTGTGATGATGATAATCATGGCCATCTTAACATGTTGTATTTCGCTTGTGTTTTGACTCGTGAAGGTTAGCTGTGTGTGTTTGTTTAAGAGAGAGAGAATTTATGTTCAGTTTTTTTTAACCTCTTCGTGTAAATGCATTCTTTTATGTGAGAGATAATGGTGTCACGATTTCGATTTTAGTCACACCCTCGAACTTCGAATTAAAAAATGGGATTGTTGATGCTGCCACGACCCCATGTCATTGAGATTTATAATTTAAACACGAGGGATGTATTGCTACAACTCCTTCCTTGAAATGCATATCATAAACAGGATTACTACCTAGTGATCTGACTTTGAACAGAGCGCAGCTCTCTGCACGTGCACGAGAGTGAGAGAGCCGCCAAGATGCAGCGGGTTATATTTTAACAAAAGGGATAGTTTGCCTCAGCTCGCATAAAACTGAACAAATATGTAAGGATTACTACTTTAATTTATGTTTAGACTTCGAACAGATGCGAGAGCGCGTGAACGTGAGACAGAGAGAAGCGCAGCTGCTTATGACGTCCTGGATTTATTTCGGAGTCCAAGACACGCGCATTAAATCCATGTGCGTGCAAGAAGGAATCCTACAAGCTTTCTTGCGTAAAGTGAAGCCCACAAAACCCCCATGCGAGGAAAAGCACGTAATGTGCATTTTAATGTGAAACTATAATAATAATGGCATAGCATTTTTATCTTTCAAAAAGAGGTGAAAAAACATTGAGAATCGAATTGTGGCCTTAGAATCGAAAATGTTATCGAATCGAGGATTTGGAGAATCGTGACACCCCTAGTGAGAGAAATAATTAATAATAATAATTTGTTATATTTATATAGCGCTTTTCTGCAGACCTCAAAGCACTTTACATATGAATGGGGGAATCTCCTCAACCACCAACAATAATAGAAGATCAGTGAAGTGTTTAATTATATAAGAAATACAGCGATGGTTATTTATGTACCGCTCTGCACGTTTCACTCATCTGATCTGAGACCAGTTCAGTTCTCTGTTAACCATCACATTCATGTATGAAACAAAGTTTACAATATTAAAGCAGTGAAATGCCTTTTAGTTTATTTCTCTCTGTTGAAATATAAAGACATATTTGGATATAAAAAATACTTACTGAATACTGTGAGTAGATTATGTGCCATTAAAAACTTAGTTCGATGTATTTGTTGTTTCTTCTTTAGTGGAAGTGATGTGCTTGCAGTATGTTATAGTGTTTAATGTTGTGTGTGAGACCGAGAGTCTGTGGTTTTCACATCACCTCATTGACACTTTCACTTGGTTTCTAATTTCATCTAAGACGGGAATTGGCTGTTTTTTATAATACATACATGTTTTTGTCCTGTTAAAACAATATACGATCAATGTCAGACATGAATGTTTGTCGGTGACGGTGTATTTATGTAAATCTTCATCTCCTCCTTCAGAATGCAGCCTTTTTGTACGGCCTTGGTATGGTTTACTTTCATTACAGTGCATTTCAATGGTAAGTGTCTTTTCACACTGTTATGTTAACATTTATTGAAATATGTCCAGGGAAATGTCAATGTGGAGATTGTAAACAAACATAAATGGGTTCCTACAGTAATATGGTTCACAGGTTATACAGTTAGAATAATAATTCATATTTTATAGCCTATTATAGACTGTTTCAGCAACATAACAACATAAACGAACGTTGGACTAAACACAACTTCTGGTAGACTTCCACCTGGAATGAATAACAACAGAGATCTTTAACAGGAGTTTATTTCTACTAACAAGTTAAAAAATGACAAGTAAATTACCTTTGTTTATATACCATATCTAATGCATATCAACTATGCCACTGAGCTAATCTTACTGTGTAAAATGAATGTATACAATATTAATTACATTATTGCCTGGCTGTCAAACCTCTCCACACAGTTTTGATCCACACCCGTCTTTAGCACACCCAAACATTTTATTTTTAATAAGAGATTTGTTTCAGAGATCAGTTTAGCCACTAGCCAAACGAAATATAAATACAGACCGGAAGTTCACTTGCATTCAGGTGCGTAACCGCGACTGTGTGTGTGCGTCCAATGAAACCGTCTGTAGATTAAAAAATGGTCTTGATGTGATTTTTATGAAATGGTTTGATCTGATGGTGATTGGGCAAACACTGTGTTTGTTTTTTTCTTGATATATAGATTATGTGCAAAAAGATTGTTTGTTTGTTTTCAGGGCGATAAAGGCATTTCAGGAGGTGCTGTACATCGACCCAAGCTTCTCTCGAGCTAAAGAGATTCACCTGCGTCTCGGGCTCATGTTCAAAGTTAACACCGACTATGAGTCCAGCTTAAAGGTACAACACCAGGTTTTTTGTTATTTTAATTAATGTTAAAGGAAAACACCACAGTTTTTCAATGTTTTACTATGTTCTTACCTCAACTTAGATGAATTAATGCATATCTGGGTTTTTTTCAATGCGTGCACTTTTAATCTTTGTACAGCGCTTCTTGAATGTGTTAGCATTTAGCCTAGCCCCATTCATTCCTATGGCTTCAAACAAAAGTTTTCTTTTGTGTCACCATACTTACTCATGTAACTACTCATGTAACAGTCTTTAAATAGGGAAAACATGGAAGTGTTTGAAACTTCTAAATTCATCCCTGTTTGGAGCCATAGGAATGAATGGGGCTAGGCTAAATGCTAACACATTCACAACACGCTGTACAAAGATTAAGTGCATGCATTGATAAAGATCGCTATGTAATAATTCATCTAAGTTAAGGTAAGAATATAGTAAAATATTGAAAAACGGTTTCCACAGCATATTGCAACAAACCTAAATTTTGTCATTAACCAAATTTAAAACATGAACAGATAATAAAACAGTTAAAAAAATAATTGCACAGTTAGAGGTGTGCGATGTTGGTCAAGAAAAAAGACATGTTTTTACATTATTGCATCTACTATTTAGTGAGGGATATGCATTTTTATGAAGCAACTGCAAAAGTTTGAAACAGTGGTACATGGGTGAGAAACGCCAGCTGTCCAGAAGAGATTTTGAGTCTTGAAAATGTACAGGTGTGAGTTTGGATATATGATGCCATTATCGCTCCCTAAATAACCAAACATTGTGTGAAAGCAACGCAGACTCAAATACAGGAGCGACAACCATATTCTAGTGCTGTGTGAACTTAACTTTTCTCTTACCTAGAGCAGCAAATCAGGCAAAACCTATTGTTTGCCTCTAACTCAATCACAGACGAGTAAAATCATCAAACAATGGACTGGCTGTTGAAAACCTTTTCAGTTGTGTAACGTAAAATTTGGTAGCATGCTTGAACGTTTTACTTGCATTGTAGAAGGCTGTATACTGTTCTTATTTGTTTCTGTCACTTATTCTGTATTTTAGTCTTGGTATTAGTCCATTCACAGACATCTTTTATTTTAAGCACAAGACTGCGATCAGGAAAAAGGCTCATTCACACCAAACACCAACAAACTCTTATTTGTTCAGAATTATTATGAATGAACTCATACTGCTGTGTGTGAGTGTCTTGCATCTGTATGACACTGAAATGATATTAAAGCAGATGATCTGATGGATGACCTGCTTGTTTTCTGTGTTTATAGCACTTTCAACTGGCACTCATAGATACCAACCGCTGCACTTTATCTAAAGCTGAGAGTAAGTATAAGACAAACACAAACACACACCTTCAGCTAGCATCAAACAACAGCGAATTACATTTGATTCATTTAGCAAATGCTTTTATCCTAAGCGACTAACAAGTGCATTAAAGGTTTTGTGTTAAGAATCGTTGTAATTCTGTAAGTGACACAAAGGAATTGTTATCTCATCAATTAAGAGAAAACGCTCCCCTGACGAGTTTTTATGGCAATTTATATTTCATCTATAATCCAAAAGGTGGCGCTTTTACACGTCTAATCCATGGATTTAAAAACAGTATAAACTGTGTGTATGTTATCAGTGCCGGTCTTTCCTATACGCAAATTACGCAATTTGCATAGGGCCCTGCACCACTAGGGGGCCCCCTTGATCTCAGAATTATTTAAAACCATTATAACAAAGAAAAATTATTATTATGTTTAAAGAAAACAAGATGCTATAATTTAAATAATTTGCAAACTTTCCGAATTTATGCGGGTTTTTAAAAATACTTAATGATTTCTTAAATCACTGATATGTACTCGGACAATATGCAGGCAGTTTCTCAATCCGAAGGCTGCAGCCTTCAGAGGTCACATTTGTAGGCTGCATATGCATCATAAAAACGTATTTCAGAATATTAACAATAATAATGTTGACTATTATTCTTAGTTAATGGTTAATTGTTTTATTATGCTTATGACTTGCAAATGAAATGCTTATTTAACTTAAATAAATCAGGCTTGATGACGTATGCAGCGCGCATATGCGACATCCGGAGGTTGCAGCCTTCAAATTTAGAAACGGCCGCGTGCATGACGCAGAAGAGTGATTTGGTAACGTTGCGCATATTATATGCCCACCATTGATTTAAAACAAAGCTATCCATCTGGGGCAAAATAAAGGGGAAAAAACGTGAAGCAAGGGAAAAAGATAAAGGATTTGCGTGAGCAGATTACATACAAAGTCAATGCAAAGACGCATCCACACGCGTCCTAGGGAGATGTGAAATGACGCGAAAACTTGCGTTTTTCCCTTTGAACTTCAAGAACGCGCTCTCGCGCAGGATAATTTGACATGAGAGAGAGAGAGAGAGAGAGAGAGAGAGAGAGAGAGAGGGAGGTAAGAATGTTGCCCACGTCGAGAAAACTTAATAGAAGACTTGAGATTTGTAAAGGATTAAAGGATATGTCACTCGTTTAATTACAGTATGTTAACTGGATAACACTGGATATAACTCATTGTATAGTTTAATAAAAGAATGTATTTTGATTACACAAATCAGACCCAACTATATGATTGTTTTAGCTGCTGACCAGCATAGGGAATCTCTATGGCTAATTTATAAGACATGTTGATGATACAGTACTGTGTGTTGTACCTTTTCTTGTTAATTGAATCTTTTTGGGCATCTTATGCCTAGAATTATCCAAGGAGGTTGATTCTTTTAACTTCCTTTTAAAGTTTGATCAATTGTGCATAATGACATGTGCAACAAATGGATATAGTGTGTCAAACTCATAGATTTGCAATATTTAAAATCAGACACCTATTTGAGAGGTGATACAAAGAGAACAAAGTCTCTTTAGAGGCTGCTTTTTTATGCATCGGTTCTCCTCGCTTTCATCTGTGCCCATCGTTCTCAGACGTTTATAAAGGATCGTGTCGCTTGTGAGTGTTCACATAAATCTTCTGTTGTGTACCTGCTGCCAAATCTCGTCTGTTTCTTTCTTTTCCTTTGTAGTCCAGTTTCACATCGCCCATTTATATGAGATTCAGGTGAGTCCTCTTTTATCTAGTTTTGTACATATTTGTGACCCTAAATGTAAAGAACTTTGTGTAAAAATATAGTCTTGATATCTTTAATATTGACCGAGTTAGTTCATGTCAAAGATTAAAATCGATGAGTGAACGCAAACTTTAAAGCTCCTAAACTCAAAATTAAATATTTTTTCACAGACAGACTCACATTTCTCTAACCACAGATAGATTTTACTAACAAACACCAAACTAACCTTACTACTGTCTTTACTGATGAGCTGATAATAGTGCTGTTGGAGCTTTGTAATATTCAGGTTTTTGTTGCCATAGCAACAGATGTAATGATGTCATGCTTTTGCGAAGGCATCCCTCATTTCTGAATGTGCACCAGTCTACATCAGATGATCTATTCATGTTGTTGGCATGGAGTTTAGCTTTGTTTGTTTTAGTTTCTGCTGTGAGTTTTTCAAAACTTGCATGCAAATAATAAACTTTCAGCATGAGGATGCAATTGTCCGCGATTGATATGTGTTGTATACGCTGTTAGATTGGGGTGTGAAAACGCGTTGCGCTGTTAGGACCGGAGCGCGTCCTCATAGAAAATACACAGATCTCTGTGAAGGCAAAGAGAGAAATCCAAATCTGCACATCGCACATGAGCAACGGGTTGTAAAAATGCACACTCTGCGTAAAAATGAAGCCCTATGATGACAAAAGTAAACACAAAGATCGGTTCATGAGATCAGCAAATTAAATGCCGTTATCAGCCAATACCGATCTGCGGCCGATCAATTGGAGCGTCCCTACTTTTCAGTTTTCTTGGCTGCCTTACGTTATTGCTGATGCATTCCGATCCTAAGATCTTTCAACATTGCCCATTTTTCAACACGTGTGTCATTATTCCTTTGGTCTGTCATTGGTCTAATGAATTACCTGCTCTGAATAATGATTGGCTTGTGTAATGTGCATGCATTCTTTTGATAACAACTGAGCTTCCCTCTTTTATGCGGTGGTGTGAACATGGGCGATACCAACAGCAGGCTAAATCAACTCATCAAAAAAGCTCCTTAAGTTCTTTAATTATGAAGGGTCTGATCCCTCTGGAGGAGAATAATGTGCTGATCATCTTGGACAACACGTAAACGCACACGGAGCATATTCAGAACCATACATTAGCGTTTTTTTCACCAAACTATTTGAAATGTGTGGTCAAATCAAACACTGTGCACGTGCGTGCCGAACTGTGGGAGGATAACAGGACGCTTCGATTCTTTACCGAGAACCGTTGCAACCCTAGTATATATACTGTGTGTCTAATCTGTTTATCTATCAAATAAAATTAAAAGGTTTTGTCAGTACAGCGTCTCATTTAAACTATGCAAGAAATCCAAACAGTCCTGTGGTAATTCTAAACCCTGCTCAGGTTGACTGTTGTCTATAGCAGAAACACTTTGATGTTTAAACGGGTGCATGTCTAGCTCATGCAGGCAATATTGAATGTTTTTTTTTTTTTACAGAAGCGATACCGTGGGGCTAAAGAGGCATATGAGAGTCTCTTACAAACAGACAATTTACCTGCCCAGGTGAAGGCTGCTACCTTACAACAGCTTGGTAAGATCTGACAGAAACCCGTGAATGAACTGGACTTACATATTTAAAATGATGTTAGATGTCAATCATAAAGCTTCTCCTTTGACTGAAATGTCTATTTTGTGTTATGTTTTGGAAAAGAACCTAATGCTATGAGCGGATAACGCTGTTATAACAAGAGTGTATTCCTGTATGTGTGACAGATTGGTCTGAAAATGTCTCTCTTTCTTAATGACTAGGATTGATTCTGTCTGTCTGTCTGTTAGGCTGGATGCATCATACAGTAGAGCAGCTGGGTGATAAAGCTAATAAAGACAGTTACGCTATTCAGTGTCTCCAGAAATCCTTGGAAGCAGATCCAAACTCGGGCCAGTCCTGGTATTTTCTGGGCAGGTCAGTTCTGTGTGCAAGAAGGGAGACGTGTTAAAGAGATGTGCCGTGTCAGCTGATGACTAACGTTAAGGTTGTTTTTTGCTCCGTGTAGGTGCTATTCCAGTATTGGGAAGGTCCAGGATGCCTTCATCTCATACAGACAGTCCATCGACAAATCAGAGGCCAGCGCAGACACGTGGTGCTCTATAGGGTGGGCAGCCGTCACAAACTTCACATTTACATAATTTCATTACATTTATGTGTTTGGCAGACGCTTTTATCAATTTAAAGGGATAGTTCAACCAAAAATAAAAATTCTGCCATTATTAACTCACCCTTATGTTGTTCTGAACCCGTATAAAGTCATTCACACAGCACCGGGAAAGTCCCATAAAATAGCCAGTGTGCCTTCTGTGTGAATGTGAACGCATCCCTTAATTGTTTTTGTGGTCGCTTCCGTAAAGGGGACCTAGTGATATAGCGGAAGTCACGGAAAAAATAAGCAAACTTCCGATTCTGTGGAAAAATACAAAGTGCAGGACTTTAAATATGTCTCAAGTCTCTGCACGCAAAGATTCCAGAAATTCAATGTCAGTGTAAATGAGCCAAAATCAAACGATCCCCGGACAAATCCCGGACGCATTTTCTGTAATCTGTTTGTGAAAAGAAGATACATTGATAAATGATGATGAGCACACAGTTGACTCATTTACTTCATAGTATTGGTTAATTAATGGCTACCGTCAACTGTATGGTTACCGTCATTTATTAAAATATTTTCTTTTGAATAAAGAAACTCTTGCATGTCTAGATCAACATGAGGGTATGATGACAGAATGTTTATTTTTGGGTAAACTACCCCTTTAGTGTATAGACGTTTTTTTTTTAAATCTGTTTGTGTGTTAGATTTGCATGACTCTACCGAATGAGCTACAGTAACATTTTCATCCTTTATTTTGAAAATGCCACTTTTATGTTTTCTAATATTTGCTAGTCTGTTGTTCTCTCATAAGCTGTCGTCCTTTTGTAATCCAAGCGAATCCTTACAGAGCTCTTGGCAATGCGGTGGCAGTTCATAGTGACCATGTTTTGATGAAGAATAGCAGCGCAACCGTATCAATGTTAGTAATGATCTACTGGTGTCCGTCTTGCAGCGTGTTGTATCAGCAACAGAATCAGCCCATGGATGCGCTGCAGGCGTACATATGCGCTGTGCAATTGGATCACAGTCACGCTGCAGCCTGGATGGATCTGGGCACGCTCTACGAGTCCTGTAACCAGCCCCAGGACGCCATCAAGTGCTACATCAACGCAACACGCAGCAAAGTCTGCACCAACGGCGCCGCGCTCGCGGCCCGCATCAAATACCTGCAGGTGAGCGCTAACCTGCTTAAGGACGCGCGCCGGGCACCGACACCAGGTCTCAAGGGGGGGCACTTGTCACTTTTTATGTGGGTCTCACTACATGTTGCATTTGTTCTCAATTATTTTCTGTCACCTTCTTCATTCTTCGTTTGTACGAGTGAGTCAAGTGATCATTATTGATTTCAGCTGGAGCTTAAACGTATTGTGCACTAATACAGTTGCGGCCACTTTGACCCTTCACACGTGTGGATCTGCTCTGTATGAACTGATGCGCCGCACCATGTCACATGGCTGTTAAATGTGTTTTTCACGCGTTTTCGTCCTAGGCTCAATTCTGTAACCTTCAGCACAATAGTCTACAGAGTAAAAGTAAAATGCTTCCTAGTATTGAGGAAGCCTGGAGCCTCCCAATCCCAGCAGAGCTAACGTCCAGACAGGGTGTCCAGAGCACAGGCCAGCAGGTGAGACCAGATAGACACACACCCCTAGAAACGCCCCTCTTTACACACACACACACACACACACACACACACACACACACACACACTGGTGTAACCACGCTCCTGCTCAACACAGTCTTCAAAAGATCAAGACTGAAAGTTGATGAGCTGATGACCTACATTTATTCTGAACGCTGTGGGTCCGATCAGTAGCGTGGTTTCCTGTATGTGGCCATTAGTAGCTCTAGACATCGATACACCTGGGTCAAAAATGTGCTTTATATCTTATTAAAGGAATCGCTTATCCAGAAATAACACCTGCTTTCATCATCTCTTCACCCTAATGTTGTTTTAAACCCATCTAACTTACTGATGACCAAAGTTTAAATGATCATCAACAATACAGCAGAATTGAACAACCAGCAGGTTATAAACTTTACTTTTTTTTAAATGAACCCACAACTATTCTGTTAAAGGTTAGGTTTTTTATATAAAGAGATTGTATGAGTTTGGAACCACATCAGGGTGAATTCATGAAAAATTATGTTTTTTTTTTTGTTTTGCTTTTAGATTGAGAATTTCCAGATTAACATAAACACCTTTCACTTGTAAATCAGATGAAAACTCTCTTAGCATTTTTTACCCAGGATTCTGTTTGTGCTGTAGTTAATAGTTATTAGTGCTGATGGAGAGCGGCTCTAGTTTGTGTAGTTGTGTGTGTGTGTGTGTGTGTGTGTTTGTGTGTGTGTGTTCATTAATGACATAGTACAATGAGAGAGTTTTTTTTATTCGCTCATTGATACTGATGTACCCATTCATAATGAAGAATTATATTTGATTTTGTATGGCATTTTGTTTTGTGTTTTTGGGCTGGAGGGTTCATTTAAATCCTGACACGACTCATTTAGGCGCTGCGCTCTTAAGAGATTTTAAGGTCCAATTTTATATTCATTAGTGTTTTTAAGTCTGATGACTTCATATTTGTTTTCTACATTGGAATCCAGAGCCTTGTTGCATGAAACAGGTTGACAAACTCATAGTTGTAGAGTTCATTTTGATTTCAAGGGTTAGTTTAGATTTATCTATTTCATAATGCTGGTTATCAACATTTTCACTTAACTTTGGTTTAAATCCTGAATTGATAATAATTCATCATGCATGTGGACATAAAGTCTGATGTTTGGTCTGATCTACCAAAGTGTCTTTATTAACACTGAAGGGTTAACTCAGAAGGATTAACTTCACTGTGCTCACAACTGATTGGTCCAGTTTCGGTTTCCAAGCTGTCTTCTGAAGCTGTCATCTTATCATACTGATGATAACCGCTTAAACCTAGTCCACCGTCTCGAGTTTGCACACGGTAAACCCAGACTTACCAGAGTAACCACTGTAACAAGCTTCATGCAACAGGCCTCCTAGAACCGTATGGTTAAAGGAATAGTCCATTTTCTTAAAAGTAAAAGCCAGATAATTTACTCACCACCATGTCATCCAAAATGTTGATGTCTTTCTTTGTTCAGTCGAGAAGAAATTATGTTTTTTGAGGAAAACCATTGCAGGATTTTTCTCATTTGAATGGACTTTAATAGAGCCCAACATTTAATACTTAACTCAACACTTAACAGTTTTTTTCAACCGAGTTTCAAAGGACTCTAAACGATCCCAGCGCGACCTCACGTAAATGCGTAGTGACGTAGGGAGGTCACGTGTTACATATATAAAACGCACATTTGCGGACCAATTTAAACAATAAACTGACACAAGGACATTAATTAGTATCATTTCACGTACAGCAACGTCGGAACGGTCCTCTTTCTCCACACTTGTAAACACTGGGGCGGAGTGTCGCGTTTGTCCTCGTGAGGTCACGCTGACACTTTCAGGACCGGATCTGGACGAGAAGTTGTGGTTTAAAAGTGTATATTTGTTATTTTTATTGTCAAAAATGACAATCGTTTTGCTAGATAAGACCCTTATGCCTCGTTTGGGATTGTTTATAGTCCTTTGAAACTCTGTTGAAAAAAACTGTTACGTGTTGAGTTAAGTGTTGGTCTCCGTTAAAGTCCATTAAAATGAGAAAAATCCTGCATTGTTTTCCTCAAAAAAAACATAATTTCTACTCGACTGAACAAAGAAAGACATCAACATTTTGGATGACATGGTGATGAGTAAATTATCTGGATTTTTCTTTTAAGAAAATGGACTATTCCTTTAACATCACATACACGAGAGAGATTGTCATCAGGCCACATTTAAGGCCAGTGTCTCGTTAAAATGTTCCTCTAGAATTAAATGCATTACTTTGGGGCTGAAACAAAGTTCAAAGTACTTTTTTTAAATTATTATTCACGGGGTTAAGCCAACATGGTTTTCACCTGACTGGACTTCCCCCATTTTGTGTTGAATTGAAAACATACTGGTTCTGTTAGCTGTCAGCAGGTGACATAATCGGGGTTGTGTTATCCCCAGACCATCCTGGTATAAAAGCACAAAGCTTTAGAAACTACGTTATTGATATAAATAGTGAGGTGAATTTGCAATGCTATGTGGGACATTTTGAAGAGTTTGGTGAAAGTGCCAAAGTGAATACGTTTGGGGGACAGTAGATTGATAAAGTTCCTTTGCTTCATGTAATTGTACAGACATATTTTAAGGTCTTTTAAATATTGAGGATTCACGTGCAGTTTTTTGGTCTTGTTCGCCATGATGTTTAAAATAATTTGACAGAAACATGACCGACTGAAGCTGATGTTAGCAATGGTTGGGCATATTTAAACTATTTAACACTGTTTATATTAGGTTACCTGAGGCTATGCATTTGCCACCTACTGGTTAGAAGTTAGGAAGCTGAAAATATTTGAAATTTGTTTGTAGTATTTGAAATAGCCCTGCGGTAATTTGGGAAAACTGTTATATTCAAACACATCTGTTAGATTTCTTGACTTAATAAATACACTTAATGGCATTGTATTTCTGTGGTATTTTTATAATCCGTAGTGTCACTGCAGCTTCATGTTGTGTGTTTCTGTAATCCTCACAAGCGAGAAGACTTGTTTTTACTGAGAATGATGCTAAGTGAATCTGTCTGTCTGTCTGTCTGTCTGTCTGTCTCTCAGGCATGTAAACCTAACCCTGGGTCATCAGGGGGGGCTCATGGCTCTGGACAGTCACTGCCCCCCCATGTGAGTCTGGATCAGGGTGAGGATCAGTCCAACCCAGCCAAGAAGAAGAGGACCGACAGCCCTTCTAAGGTTGGTTTCAGTGTCATGATCCTCTGTGATGTCAGTGATCGAAGGACAAGAATCATGTCTGATCTCAAGTCTTCACTCTTCACAGATCTCAGACTCTTGGAGCAACAATCCAGCACAGCCACAAAATCCAAACTGGTACCTGTCCCCTCAGAAGCTTCAGGTGAGTGGGATCACAATTCTTCATTTACAGTCATCTGATTATTTGATGTTGGGGTGACGTCTGCGACATACCCGTATAGATGTTTTGAGCCTACAAAGCACTTCGGAGACGGATGCTAATGATCTTTCACTCTCCTTCAGTTGCTGGAGCAGTTGCGGGAAAACCGGGGCAGTCTAAAGGCCGCTCAGCTGCAGGTTCTGGAGCAGATGGAGGCACAGCTGTCGGCCATGAACCTCCACCAGCAGCAGCAGGTACGACGCCGTCTTCCAGAAACTCGCTTTTGTCGTCACATCTTCATTAACGCACAATAACAGAACGTTTCTTTTAATGGAAGGTTTATTTGAAATGTGATTCCTGGTTTCCTCTTACCTTCAGATGAGACAAAACACTTCTGGGCAGATACGAACCACCGTCCCCAATGGGCCCTCAGCAAATTCATCACTCCCTGCCCACCCAGCTCCTCGCAGTCCGGCCGTGCGACCACCCTGCATAGCTCAATCGCTGACCAACGGTCCCATTCCACCCGGCCCCCAACCCCCTTCAGTCGGCAATAATCACATCGCAGCAGGACCCAGAGCTAACGGAGACGTGCCTTACCTGCATCCCAACGCACTACCTCACAATTGCACAAGCCCGAAAGACGCGTGGAAGAGTCAGCACCTAAACTCCACTCAGGTTAGTTTGCTGTCACACGCTTTCTTAACATGACATTAATGTAGAACCCATACAAATCTCTGTTCCTCACAATCACAACAACCATTCAGCATCATCAACCTCAACCATTCATCAAGAAAAACATTTGGTCTTTTTTATGGTCTTTTATCGGGGACATACAGAGATCTTCATTATTTACAATTTGAAATGTATAAAAATAAATGAAGATTAAACCTCAATCTGATCTTAACAAATTCTAAGCGACACACTACAGCCTGTAAAACATTGAGATAAATAGCAGTAATAACCCTGTCTTTGCTTTTTCTATTTCGATTTTTAATCGGGCACGTGGGTTCTGCATGCCTAAGGTCCATTTCAAAGTCTACTGATGCAAGATTGGCCAATTGTGTTTTTTTTTTTTTTTTTTTAACAATAGGTGGTCATTGAGTATTAATAAATATATACGATCTGTGTGCTGTTGGTAAATCTTGTGTGAACGTTTGTTAAATAAGAGCACAACATTTTAAAACAAATAACTTTAATGTGACCTTCTGAGGTCTCTAAACCAGGGGTGCCCAGACCTTTTTGAGTGGTGATCTACTTTTAAAATTATAAAACCGACAATATCTACTTGCTAAAAAACAGGGTTAATATTTTTAATGCATGTTAGGACTACACTTCATATATCTCTACAATAAATTTAGGGCTGTCACCATTACTCTATTTTTTGTTGAGGGGTTTAAAAAATCCTTGTAGATGCAGACCTGCCAACCTGTACGCATTTTGTGTAGTAGGTACTCATTTTGACTAGTGCTGCCGCGAATAGTCGACGTAGTCGACGTAATCGACGATGAAAATTTGTCGACGGCAATTTTTTTAGTCGAGGAGTCGCATATTTATTTTTTTCCATCTCAAACGGCCCACTGTAATTCTGTCTCCTGTCTCAAATGGCTCAATGTAATTCACCTCCACACCAGTCTGTGCGCTGTGCGCGCCCTGCTGGTTAATCTGCTACGCTATCATCTTTCTTCCCTCTCCTCCTTCCTTCACTGCTTTAATTTTGAAAAATTGGCGGTGGCAGGCGAGTCTATGGAATTATGAGTCGGAAAGCTTCCGAAGTATGAAAGTATTTTAAGCCAAGTTGTGATAAAAGAGTGGTCTGTTACACCGTGCCAAACGTCGCCGGCTTATCACGGGAGCACAACGACAATGCACGAGCATCTCAAACGAAAACACTTGGGAGTTATTGACGAAACACCCGCAGAGAATAGGACAACGTAAGTAACTGTTATATGATTATTAATGAAACGGTGAGCTAGTCTGTTTTATTAACTCTTTTGAGAAGTACAATGACTCTGTATTTGGATGTTAAAGGCTATCAGTGTTTGCTCGTGATTCCGCCACGGAATCAACACTGGACGCAACAAATAGATTTTTAATGATTCCCATTTACATTTTTATTTTACTATTTTAAACGGCTCAATTCATTGTTGCGAGTGTTCAGCGGGTCTCTCTCTCTCTCTCTCTCTCTCTCTCTCTCTCTCTCTCTCTCTCTCTCTCTCTCGCTCTCTCTCTCACTCATGTTGCTTGCAGCGCCTCAATAGCGCGCGCCTCTCTCTTACGTGACAGTGAAAAGGTGGCAGTGTTTTTAATGTACTTTCTTTTTTGCGTAAACGTCAACATTCACAGATGTCTCTGACAAAGACGACTGATCGAGTTAACATGACTTGAAGAAAGATTAGCAGTAGTGTGAGTCTGTGTGCGAGCTTTCTCACTCCCTATGATGCTGTATGCCGTGTTCTGTAGTCTATGTAACAACAACAGTGTATTCTCTTATATTTCTGAATTTGCACCGAATTGTCTGCGCTATATCACTCGCATTTAAAATCAAGAAATGGCTCAAAACACAACAACAATTATGAGAAGAGCAACAGCAGTAAAGCTACAATGTAAATGTATGGTGATTTTTGCATATCTAAATCAGGATTTTAGCAGCAGTTAAAGGAACAGCTGGTTGGATAAAAAACGAGGTGATGGGTCATGTTTAGGCACTATTTTATAGGCTACAACAGAACAGATAATATGTAAAATAGCATTCAGTTGTGTTAAAATGCAATATAAGATCAAAGAGTAGAAGTGAAACATTTCATATTTCTGTTATGCATCTACTTTGCACTGGAAGTTTTTATTATTATTTATATTGTTTACATTGTAATTTTTTATTTGGTAACATTTAAGTTATTCATATTGTTTATGACACCGGTGAGTTCAAAATAAAATGGACAATGAAATAACAAACACTTGAGTTTTTTTTTAATTAGTCGTTTAGAATAGTCGACTATTCGAAAAATTAGTCGAAAGATTAGTCGTTAGAAAATTAGTCGTTAGTGGCAGCACTAATTTTGACCTCAAAGTACGGTGGTACGATTTGTCACTCTAAACTACGCAAAAACCTGATGACGCGCGAAGTACTCGAAAGAAGCAACAGAAAAAAGAAAAATATGTCCAATCATAGCACTAGGCTCATCCACCACATAGAAAGTGGGGATGATTGACAAGTCGTATGGCCAATCAGTAACAAGATTCTGCTATCGATGGAATCACAAAATCCAGTCAATAAAATAAAATGTCATATACAAACCAACCACATCAAATAAAGTTTTATAAATGGAGAATATCTCGTGTCTCGAGCGCCCCCGTGATAGGTGCCTATGCCGTACTGTACTGCACTGTAAACAAAGCTACAATAAATTACAGACATACATACAGTTAACAGCACTACTGTCACAGTTAGGGTTGAATTATGTTATGGTTATGATAACAGAATGTCATTTGTGGGTTAACCATCTCCCACTGTTTAACAGTAATATCACTTTTAACAGTGTTTGTGCAGACATGCTAAACTTTGGAGAATACAGTATTTAAATAATGTTATTAATCACCATGTATGGCAAATTTTGTTAAACATGATTTTATCTACATTTATAATTATTTTTAAAGCAGATTATGGGAGGATGGGGAAAAAAGTGAGTGCAATGTGCAGCATGTTACCTTGAAAGTTACCAAGAGGTGTGTGTGCGTTCATGTGCGCGTGCATGTGTTAAATTATATGTTAAAAACCCGTGTTCTGTCCTTTCGGTCGATGCTACCGTACTCAAAAAAAATTCCAAGGTTGGCAGGTCTGTAGATGTCGACTACTCCTTAAAATAGCGGAGATACGGTTTAGTAAAACAAACTAGAAAGAAAATGACAACAATATCAGCATGAAAGCATATAAGTCAATGCTACATAGCCTAGCTTGTGTGTGCACGCAGACAAGCGCATGGATCCGCTCCTGATGATGGCAAGAATGCGCATCCTGGTGAATTTCGGAAATTAGACGACTGATCTGCAGCGGGCAGGCATAAGATTCATAAAATCACATTTGAGAATAAAGGGTGCAGCAACTCAGAAAGACATGTGTGTTTTTACAATTACCCTAAGACCATAATGCCAATTTCACGCTTTGTTTTCTGAAGCTCGTGGAGCTGCATATACACAGTTAACTTATGTGCAAACTACCACGATCCACCTATTGGGCTGATCTAAATTGAACTTTACAGTCCAAAACAAAACCTTTAATGCCAAAGTATTGCAATCTACTCAGTGTGTGCTTTTTCTTCTCAGGGGCTTCAGAAAGGTCCAGGTTCGCATTGGGCGGGTCCTAATGGAGACCGGACTCTCTCTTCCAGCGCTTCTACCGACGGCGGCCCTCACAATCAGGTTGGACATTCCGCCACAACCCCCAACGATCCCTCGGAGCCAGCTGTCAATCATCTGTCCTCCCCTTGCTCCACGTCGTCACCCGCTTCCTCATCCTCGCACACGGCTACCTCAGGCGTGCCACCCAGCACCCCCCTGACCAAAGAGAGCGCCACCCCGCAGGGCAACGGTTCCACTGCCACCAACCATCACAGTCCGGGCCGCACACCCACTTCCACGTCCGGCTCGCCGGCTGCCCATTCCAGAGACAATCCGCAACTCTCCACTCTTCTCGGAGGCAAAGAGATTCCTGCCGCAGGCTCCAAGGTTAACCACGTCCACCCGGCCACCTCGCTGACTGCCCCGAGCGGTTCTGCCGCTTCTTCTCCCGCCTCTGCGCTGTCCACGACGTCCCCCTCGCCCCGCTCAGTTGAGCCTACAGCTGGCCTTAATAACCCGAGGTCTGCCGTGGCCGGACCGCCTCCCGACGTCACGGTTAACGGAAGCGGAGGAGTTTGTTCGGAAGACTCTCGAAGCCCGTTAAAAGCGGAGCCGCCAGAGCTCTGCGTTAAAGCAGCCACACCTCACAACCCTCCCCACTCCTCATCTACGGTCTCGATTTACCCGACGTCCACAGACGTCCTGAAGGCCTGCAGGTGAGTTCTGTCTCTTAATCACGTCTGTTGGCTTTGATGCACGATAGGGGTTCGGTCCGCTCTCTGTCTTCTGAAAGTATGTTGCGCAAGTAATGGTAACTTGGTAGGCCGTAAGCCTTAGGAACAAGAAATGGCATGGTTTTAATCAGAAAAATTATTTTTGTTTGTAAAAGTTCAGCTTGTATGTAATAAAACACTTCCCCCTTCCAGGAGTCTTGGGAAGAATGGTCTGTCGAGCAGCAGTATCCTGTTAAACAAATGCCCACCGCCACGCCTCCCTCCACCTCCTTCACCCATTCTGGCTAAAGACAAACTCAATCCACCCACACCGAGTATTTATGTGAGTATCCGTCTATAGATATATAGAGAGGTTGTCTTATCACAATTTAAACAGAAACGTGCGTGAAAATATCTGAAAAACACTTTTCTAAGAGGTGTGACACGTCTTGAATTGTTTTCTCGTTTGGTCTGTTTCAGCTGGAGAATAAGAGAGACGCGTTCTTCCCTCCACTGCACCAGTTCTGCACCAACCCGTCTAACCCGGTCACTGTCATACGCGGCCTGGCAGGAGCTCTCAAACTAGGTTAGAAGAATGTGACCCTTTAGCCCATAATACACACAAAGACTTCAAGACTCACCTAAAAGGCCAAATGTCGGATTTCTGGTGGCAGTGACGCATTTCTATGTGAAAATAACAACATTTGTTGCAATGAGATGTTTTATTTTGATGCTGGATGACCTGCACAATTCTTGGTGTGATTTACAGCTCACAGCGGTATCGATGTTACCTCCTAAGTGTTTTGTTTCTTTTCAGCTTGAATCATTTTCAGGTGCTTGTGAACGTTTACGTGTTAATGACTGTTTCTCAATATGCATTCTTTGTCTGTACTTGCGTTTTTGTGGACTTGTGAAACGTCATCAGTCACAGCCCAGTTTACATAAAATCCTAGAAAGTGTTCTTGCGTGTGGACTTTATTTATAACTTTATAGATTATTTGTGTCTATTATTTACATGAAGTCTGTTATTTGTTATTATCATGTTAGCAGAGGTAAAATAAGGTCCAAAACTTCCAGCGGTAAAAGTAAACATTCAAAGTTTCTGCGTTCTGATGTTTTTTTTTAGCTTTAACCCATAAATCTCTCTCTCCACAGACCTAGGCTTGTTTTCCACTAAAACACTGGTCGAGGCGAATCCAGATCACCTGGTGGAGGTTTGGACGCAGCTGTGTCAGCCAGCGGATGAGAACTGGGACGCGAGCGGCACGAGGAAACAGTGGCGCTTCGAGAGCAGCCGCTCGTACACCACTATTTCTAAATACGCACAGTACCAGGCTGCATCTTTCCAGGAGTCGCTGCGGGTGAGAGTTACAGCAGATGAGTGTTTGTGACATAACTCCGTATTGCAAGAGTCACGAGTGAATGTGTTGTGTGTTTGTGTTTCAGGAAGAGAATGAGAAGAAAGGCCAGAAAGAACATTCAGACTCTGAGATGACCGGATCATCAGAACCGTAAGTATCGTTCAGATCCTTTCACACGGTCCGCCCCACGTGTTTGTGCTGTAATATTAACTGACGTCTTTTTAATCCGTTCAAGTGTTTCTAGAAGAAAAGGGCCTTTCAAACAGATCAAATTTGGGACCAACATTGACGTCTCTGATGAAAAAAAGTAAGTCTGCCCTTCAGTTTCTCCATAAACGACACAAGTGTTTGAATCTTGCATCTGTACTTTGGAAATGGTTCTTCTTCTTGGTCATAGAAAGCAGCGTGATTGTTGATAGAGGATCTGAGGGTCATGAAATGAATGAAACCGCTCAGTGCATGTAAAGCCCATTTAACTTACATGATGTGAAACAAGAGATTGAAAGAGAAGTGAATATGGAGTAACACTGGTTTTATCTTTAAATTTAACGATTCTGAAATGTTTTTTGTCTTTGTGGTAATGTGCACCAAATTAAAAAAAGAGACTTGAGTCTAATGCATGAAATAGCATCAGACAGGATTTCATGTTGAAATACAAATCATTCCAGTGTGTAAGTAGTAAATGTCTTGTGAAGAAAAATGATGTGTTTGTAAGAGAATGTGATTAATATTTGATCCAAGCAGTTAATTCAAACACAGGGGCACGTCTATAAACTACAAATCTCATTGGTTTTCTGATGACTGGGATGAGTAAATTATGCGAGAAATCTTATGTTTTAGTGAATTATGTCTTTAAGTCATGCCCTCCTCTTCAGCACAGTTTAATAATGGCCTGATTTCAGATCTGTGATGGTCTCTCCGCAGGTGGAAGCTGCAGCTGCAGGAGCTGAGTAAACTGCCTGCATTTGCACGGATGGTGTCTGCAGGTAATCTGCTCAGTCATGTGGGTTACAGCATTCTGGGGATGAACACGGTCCAGCTCTTCATGAAAGTGCCTGGCAGCAGAACACCCGGTCAGTGCTTTTTTATCTTGTTCTGAATAAGCATCATGGGTTTTATGTGAGTTTCTTGCTGTTTTGTATTAATTGGTGTGGTGGTATAGATAAATATTTTAGACACACATGTTCAGCTTTTCTTTCATCTTCAGGTCATCAGGAACACAACAATTTCTGTGCGGTGAACATCAACATCGGGCCGGGGGACTGCGAGTGGTTCGCCGTTCCAGAGCCGTATTGGGGCGTCATGAGTGGATTCTGTGAGAAGTACGTGACGCTTGATACACGTGACCTTTGGCTGCTGTGGGCATGAAAAACGGGGCTCCTGCACATAAGCAATCATTATGATATTCATTTTATTTCATAAAATCCTGATCCGGTAAATGACTTGCCATTTGATCAATCATGACTTGGGATCCCTGTTATTTATTTGATTTGATTTATCCTGTATTTAACCACAATTTCACATAAAAATTAAGTCCACATTTTGAAACATGACCATGCTAGAGATTCAGATAAAATACTGTAACGTGTACGTGAACCTGCGCCACAAACAAATCGTAATGTTGTGCGATTGAGCGGTCTCCTCAAAGATTCCTGCAGTTCTTACTGAAAAGGTGCTCTCCGCTAGTTTTTCTTTTAGCCTTAAAAGAAAGACCGAAAAGACCGATAAGTGTTTTAATTTAAGAACTTTGTCTACATTTTAAAACTAACTTGTGACCCTGGACCACAAACCAGTCGTATGGGTCATTGATTTGAAATTGAGATTTAACCTCCTAAGACCTGGTGTGTCCACATGATTGGACATCACATCTTTTTGTTGTTTGCACCATTAATACGTAATTCTGTGTTACTGGAACCTGTTGAACACAAACTTGGACAATTAGACTGGTAGTCTACCCACATTCACAAACATACAAGAAGTGCTAGACATGCTAAACATCTCAGTCTCATAGAAATTCCTCTTTTAGAAATGTCACCCAGAAAACGGCCCAATCTGAAAAACTGATGCTTATGACATCACAGGCATCTCCATGCCCCTCCACTTTAAAATAATTGGTTACATTTTTTGAGTGGCAGCAAAGTCAGCCAATCAGTAATGAGATTGCAAGTTAAGCCAGTAGGGGGAGCCAAATAGGTGCAAAACCACTTGTTTAAAATCCCCCACCCTAATAGAGCTATCTGAGAGAGCTTCTAAGGCATTACAGACCCAAACAAAAACTTTTTTGTCTACATGTCACATCACAGAACAAGGATAAATACTCCGTTCAATCATTCTATGTCACCTTTAAAGAAAAATATTTGGTTATATTTCTTGGTTCTTCCTAACCCCAAAATAGCTGGAAATCTAACACATTACTAATGAAAAATACATTTGTGTTAAAAATAAGGGTAGGGAATTTACCAAATAACTTCATGAAACATGATCTTTACTTAAAGCGTTAGTTCACTCCAAATTGATAGTTTGATCATAAATCTCTTACCCCTAAGTCCTCCGATTGTCCTCAGAACTCATTTTTAGATATTTTTGATGAAAACTGGGAGGGTTCTGTCTGTCCTATTGAGTTAGTTTTACAATAATTTCCCCCAGAAAAGACAGACATCGCCAAAAAGGTTCATGTGCCATCAGTCGTTTAATAATATTATTATGAAGCAACAAGAACACTTTCAGAATGAGTGGGACTAAAATCATACATTTTGTCTTATTTAAACCAGTTTTAATGATTTTTTTTTTTAAATGATTTTTAATACTTAAAAATGGGATGATAATTATTAGGATATGATGGGTCTTTTATCTCAAATATATGTTATCACAATTAGTTTGAACCTTAACATTTCTATGTAGTAAACTACTGTATACTATATGAAGTAAATATAAGATCATCTGTCAAACGTTTTCAGGAACAACATCAACTTCCTGAAGGGGTCATGGTGGCCGAATTTGGAGGATTTGTATGAGGCTAACGTGCCTGTGTACCGTTTCATCCAGCGTCCTGGAGATCTGGTCTGGTTGAACACAGGGACGGTCCACTGGGTCCAGGCCATCGGCTGGTGCAATAATATTTCCTGGAATGTTGGCCCTCTTACAGGTACGTCATATAACAGAGACGCACATGTAAAAAAATCCAGATTGTTGTTGTTGCCGCCAATCACAAAGTGTCAATTACAGCGTTAGGGTTTCAATCTACTTCTGTTAGATTTTGCAGCAATGATCATTGGCACTAATCAAAAACATTTCATATGCGCTGGTGAATCCGAGTTGTTTGACTCATCCATATTGCTCTTTCTCACGAGTCTCATCCACCATCACCATATAATTAAAACCTAAGTGTCTGCACGTTACACATAACCAAATCAAGATCCCTATTTTACTCGATGTATTGATTTTGTGTAATAAACGGCTTCAATAACTGGGACTTAAAATGATGAGCTGTCATAATCGTGTCTGATGTTTCATCTGGTCATGTGTTTGAATGCGGTTCTTACCGTGTTGATTCGTGGAGGTTACGTCTTTCCCTACAGCGTATCAGTACAAGCTCGCTGTGGAACGCTACGAGTGGAACAAGCTCCAGAGTGTCAAATCTATGGTTCCCATGGTGCATCTGTCCTGGAACATGGCGAGGAACATTAAAGTATCCGACCACAAGCTGTTTGAGATGATTAAGTGAGTATTTTTACCATCCGATAAATCTGCAGATTGGGAATGTGGTTTTCTACTCGTCCTTAAAGCTCAATAAACCTTTCATGAGGGTCTTGTTGATCATCTTGGGTTTGAGTTGGAATTGGCTGATCATCTGGATCTCTGCAGAAGCGTTAGTAGGTCCAACAAGTCGTGGGACTGCTAATAATTCTCCTGGTTAACAGGTTCTGTCTTCTGCGGACGCTCAAACAGTGTCAGGCGATAAAAGAGGCGCTGGTGGCCGCTGGGAAAGAGACGATTTGGCACAGAAGATGCCGAGATGAACCGGCCCATTTCTGCTCCATCTGTGAGGTGCGTCCTCAGTCGTGCAGCCCTTCACGCTTCAGGTTATTTTTATTTATGGCGTGCAGAAGTAACGTCGTGGTCATTTGGTTTCAGGTGGAGGTTTTCAACCTTCTCTTCGTGACGAGCGACAGCTACTCCAAAAAGTCTTATGTCATCCACTGTCAGGATTGCGCACGGAAGGGCAGCAGCGATCTGGACGGTTTTGTTGTTTTGGAACAGAACAAGATGGATGATCTCATGCAGATTTATGACCAGTTCTCATTAGTAAGTCATTTTTCCACTCTTATCAATGTCGCTTGTTCACCGGCATCAAACCTTTCGTCTGCTTGACATAATAGCATTTTGGTGCTTTACATTTTTTTTTTGTGCACGTATTAATAATCAAAGTGTCCTTTTCTCAGCAATTCAGGTGTCACACCTGAAAAGGGATTTAAATATAGATTAAGATGCAGAACTAAACATTGCAATGCGCGTTTCAGAAAC
This sequence comes from Paramisgurnus dabryanus, assembly GCF_030506205.2. Taxonomy (NCBI): domain Eukaryota; kingdom Metazoa; phylum Chordata; class Actinopteri; order Cypriniformes; family Cobitidae; genus Paramisgurnus; species Paramisgurnus dabryanus. The sequence continues at coordinate 28,833,756 of NC_133343.1, read as the reverse complement.
TTGTGTTGTGTTTTTATGAAAATCTAAAGAAAGCTCTTTATTAAGGATTTCTTTCTTCCTGATGTCTTCTAGGCCCCTGCGCTGCATTCTTCATCTTGACATTAAACGCTGTACGTGTGGAAAGTATGGCATTACAGGAACTCTATAAACGGACCATTTCTGATATTCAGGACAGTCGCGGCAGCGTCTCGCGTGGCTGGTGACCATAGCTAACGTGCCGGACTGACGACTGAAGTGGCTGTGTGTCTATGCAACCTGTTTATAAACTGCAGCGTGTCGTTACGGCCTACAGGGGGTGGCGGAAGGCCCACAGACCTCCATGTAAACGGGCTGCTCGCTTCTGCATCACCAGGGAAATGAATCTGAAAAAAACGTGGAGGAAGTGATGAGGAAAACGGTTTTGTACATATTGTCTCTCACAAATGGCGTCGTCACTTAAAGACTACTGACTTTTTTTTGTATTTTGTAACGTTATGAAAGTTGAAATCTATCTTCTGTCGAGGGTTTCACCTTCACGGGCGAGAACGCTAGCCGAGCTTTTTGTAAGGTAGCGATAGCGATTTTACCACGACTTTGGATGGTAAAATCTCCCAAAAATTTGTAATGTGAAGAATTAGGTGATATAATTTTTTACTGCTTTTATCTGTCTTTACTTTGAAACTAGGGTTGATATTTTGGTTTCTTGGGTAAGAAAAAGAAAATTGTGGGAAAAAATACAGCCAAGTCACAAAGAAAAACGAGTTGCACATAGAATAAAGTTGAAATTGTGATTGTTTTCCCCTCGTTTTTGTTTCTAATCCTGATGTACATTTACACTATTTATAAAATGCATATTTATTGCTTGAAGATCTTTGTGGATGGAATGCTGTTATTTTTCCCAGAGTACCTGCCATTCAATTTGAAGGAGTTTAGTCATTTAAACTACTCCTGCATTTTCTATATAGAATTAAACTGCTTAGTGTAAGCATTGTACAGATACTATAAAATTGTTTTATTGTTTGAAGAATGTTTATGACTTATTAAACAAGTTGTCAACAGTTTTATGCCCCTTTTGTATTGAATCTGAAACTTGCATTAGCCGCTCTTTACTCTTCATGAAGGGTTGAGTGTTTTTAGCAGTAATCTTTGTTTACAGACAGTTATGCTGTCAGTTACCATTGAACCTCCAAAAAGGTTTAAGTTTATTGCGGTCTTTTTCTGACAAACACTTGAACAACAGTTATGTGTTTATGTGTTGTTCAGAGACACAGCGACTATTACAATGTTTATGAAAGCCTTTATTTAAAGTAAGACATTGTCTTAAAACATTTGCAGGATTTGGATTCAGAGCAGCGGGTAATAACGGGTTTTAATTCAAGTACATTTTGCTTTCAGATTGAAGGTCTGTGGTTATCAAGCGGTTTTGAAACCCAGCATACAATGTAGCTGTACTTTGTCATACACAGATTTCTACACTATATGCCAGGTTCAAAACCACTCGTCAAGGTTTTCATCCCGAGGTGTCACCCTGAGGACTGAACAGGAGGGCATCAGAGACCCAGTAGCCAGATGTAGCTGCTGAACGGCCGACAGGATCTACACTGACTACTGAGCGAACGATGGGTCTGCGCTTTGTGTCCCTGTGTCCTGCTCGTGTGTTACAGCCTAGACAACAGAGAGATAACTTTGACAAAAACATCTGTCTGTTCATAGAGGTTTATTCATGTAGTTTGTAAGCCTTGAGCAGAAAGTGAAACGTCATCCTCTAAAGCAGTGGGTCTCAAACTGGGGGCCCCAGTTAAATGACATTTTCTAAAATACATTATTTCATCATACATTGTGTAATTAAACCTTAGAAAAATCAACTAACCAACAGAACCACATTGTATAATTGAATGTGTTTTGTTTCATTAAAATTTTAATTTTTGTAATGTTTTATGTCATAAATTTTCTTTTGGGGGCCATAAAGGTATGCACTGTACACAAGGGGACCGCACGCTGAAAAAGTTTGAGAACCACAGCTCTAAAGGAGATGCCCTCAACCTGGCCGCTTGTATAACAGCCTGTAAATGAGGGTAAATGGCAGATGTGTCCTGGAAAAATGAGTTCAAACAGTCAGCGTGGATGGAAAGTTAAACAGGACTGAAGTGTTGTAGATTACCAGAGCTGACTCAGCTGATCAGTTACCCAACCCAACATGCATCCGATTATCATCAAGCACTACATCAATCAAACTCTTTCTTAAACTTAAAACAACTGTTATTTGCAGCTTGATGTAATGTATTCATCATCTGTGTCATGTGACTGAGTGTTAAAGACTTGATGATGTCACATTAGAGAGGTTTTCTGTGGATTCTTTTGTGAAATCTTGATTTTCTATCTTTATTTCTCTGCACTTTCAGCTTAATACATTTTTTTTTGTACCAGCACAGTTATTGAACACAATCATGTGATGAACTTCAGTGATGGTGTTTGAAGCCATGAATGCAGGACCTTCATTGACTTTCTCTCTCTTTCCAGCCTTCTCATTTCATTTATTTTCTCCCCTCTCTTATTCTGTCATCTTTTTCTTTTCTTTCCACTTCTCCTCTCAGTCTCATTTCACCCCTTATCTCATTCACGCTCTCTCTTCTCTCTTCTTCCTGTTTTGCTTATGGCCTCCCATTTTTTTTATTTTTCAGTTTGTTTAATTTGATTAATCCTCAAAAGTGATCAATAAAACCAGTGACCATAACTGTTTGTTATAAAGTGTTTTGCACCCATTAAATCGTGGTGTCATTTTTGCTAGCAGGGTCTGACCAATCAGAAAGCTCCTTGCGACAGTCCATTCATAAAAGCATCTGCTACCCTCCACCCGCTGCTGTTTCTCTCTCTCTCAGTCTGTTCCTACCTTGGCTGTCACCCACCATTACACAGAATACAAGGACAAAACAATGGCGTTTTTCCACAGATCCTGGAAAGGTCCTGACTTCTGACCTGTGGTTTGACAAAACATATTCATAAATATAATAAAGTATAAAGATTTCATTAGGCTCATATTGACAAACGTTTCCTTCTCAAAAACAACATAATTACTCTATAAAATGGTTTTAGAAACTGAATATAGCATGAGCTGGGTTAACTTCACAAGCAGTTTAGTAAACTACCTAAACTAAATGGATTATAGGATTAACAATAGTTAGTTTGTCTTGTCATTTGAAGTCAGTGAGCACATGACCAGCATCATGTTTGTCTCTAACCAGCTGAATATTTCTACTTGAAGTATATTGATTTATTCTTACTAAATGAGATTTCATTCACGTTCCTTCCTTATTTACAGAACAGACGGATCCTCCTAAAGAAATCACCCATCTTTATCCTCCGTAACAATGACTTTAAATCATCAGCTTATCTTTTGTCTGTCTCTGGTCCGGTTTTAAATCTGTTTCCTGACCTGGTTATGTTCAGTGGGCAAAGAATGAGAGCGGGCACACGAGAAACCTGTCGGTGTGCTCAACTTACTCAGGTTGTTTTCTCTCCGTGGTGTTGTGCTTTTGTCTTTCAGGTTAGCAGTAGCACTCTTGCCCCTAAACCCAGGTTAAGGTTAGTCATTGTCCACTTTCATCTTGAGATTAATCTGTAATCTGTTTCAAAGGGCCGGTGCTGTCAAACACACACACACACACACAGCATTCACTTTATGTCTGTTATTTTCAAGACAAAACATTTTTACATTGCAGTCCATCACAAAAAAATATCTTAAACCACAAAAGAACCAAGAAATTGCAAAATCTAGTACTCACACTGGAGTCAAGTAGCAGCTCAGATCTGTTTATTTAAATCTTAACCCAAATCTTTCTCATTCCTGTCTGAGTTTCTTCTGAACCCTTTCTTTATCCAGACTGTAAGTCACATGTCGCCGGTCTGACCCCTGTAAAGAGAGGCGGGGCTAAAGTGGGCGTCAACTTTAGATTCTGACCTATCAGATCAGTGGGACAAATGAGACATTTTTATCAATGGGAAGCTCACAGTCAGGCTTCACTCATTGAGGTTAAACAAATTTCAATTTTATGGAAAGACGCTGATCGTGTATAAATATGAAGTTCATTCAAATAATACATTTGTAAATGAGATATTATTATAATGACAATAATGATCAAAGTATCAAATAACATTGATTTACTTATAAAGCACATTTTAACAGAATCTCAACTGACCCAAAGCCCTGCACAGTGACCATAAGCAGGTTTACACAGTTAAACAACAACAACAAAAGACATCAAAAAAAAGATTTAAATGTAGACTTTAATGAAAATGGGAGCTAATTTCAAAGCTTGGACCCAATCACAGAAAAGCTCTCATCACCCTTTAATTCATAGCAACACCATGACTTAGTTTAAAGCAGGACATTAATGCACAAGAAGATCACAAATCATACATCTGTGCACGACCATAAGAATTTTAGTATCAACCCTAAAGAAGCCAAGGGACACAAAAAAAAACTGTGAGATGAGATCAGACAGAAGTGTAGCGGCTGCATTTTAAACAACTTGAGATTGTTGATGATGAAGATTGAGGAAGACCTATAGAGAAGTGACTTTGACTTCTTAACTGATATTAAATGGGGGGGGAGGGTCCTCTAATAACACATTTATTAATTTATTTATCAGAATAGTGAAGAATCAAAAATCACTCCCTGGTTTTTATTTTGTTTGCGTACACTGATCAAAAATGGCTTAAGCGAGGACTAGGCCTCAGTTTAATTAGGAAATTTAACTAGTTTTAACAAACATGCCTTTCAAAACACATTACTTGTGTGCATTTTTAAGGATAAACAAAGGGCATTGATGTATTTTAAGATATGTTAGTACAAATTGTTTTCAGTTTGGACGCGCTCTTAAACTTCCCTTACAAAAATTTACTGTTTTTTGTAGTAAAAGTGTAGTAACCATGTTTTTGGTGTATTGATTACTATCAGCCAAACCATGGTTTTACTACACTTACTATGGTTTATATGGTTTTTGAAAACCATGGTTGTCAAAACCATGGTTACCATGGCTTTACTACAGTAACCATGTTTTTTTGTTCATTTTCGTTATGTATGTTAGTCTAGGATTAGTCTAATCCCTGTTCGGGAAACCGCCCCTTTGCGTTTAACTTTTGTTTAGGGTTCAGACTTAACCCTAACCCTATTCAGCGTTTATCGAAGCAGAGATTTGTCACCACACAGACGACATGGCTGTCTAAACCTCTTAACCTATACTGTCACCTGAAGCCTAGTCAGCACACTAGTCAGACAATATTTTGGGTAACAGGCGAGATTTGGGAACCACATCCCGCGACGCGTTGCGCTTAGCGCGTCACACACGCATAAACCCTCAACCCGTCCACGTATCGTAATTGAAAGGAAATTTGCCTTTTTTTATTATTTAATTGGTTAGAAGGGATTATCGATACTACATTTCGAGTTCGGATTAAGGTGAAAGGCAGCGCTTACCTGGGTCTCAGTCACGCGACTGTTTGTCCTGAAACACCTGCAGCTCCAAACAACACAAAAACCTTTACATTAAATACACAAGAATGATATACAACATGTAGATATACAATATCACC